>NW_021604562.1:7731595-7763545 GCF_004785775.1 Grammomys surdaster | reverse complement strand
TATATATATATATATATATATATATATATATATATATATATATATATGAGACAGACAGACAGACAGACAGACAGAAAGATAGATGCATTTATTTTATGTATAGGAGTATGCTGTTACTATCTTCAGACACAAGAGGACATCGGATTTCATTACAGATGTGAGCCACCATATAGTTGCTGAAAATTGAACTCAGGACCTCTGGAAGAGCAGCCAGTGCTCTTAACTGCTTAGCCATCTCTCCAGCCCAGTTTTACTGTTTCTTAATGATATCCTCTAGAGCATCTTTCAGATTACAGTACTTTAGTTAGTATATGGTATATCTGTTACCCTGTTATTTACAAGGTACTCACAAAGCACTGTAAATGACAAAAATAAAAATTATTAACAGAATTCATTGAATTATAGTAACATCATTATATCAAAAGCCATCAATAAGATCATAACTCAAGAATGAGAATATATTACTATAATTTAAAACATAGGTGATATGAAAACCTTTTATTATGCTAATATATAATTAACTGATTATTTCTTTTAATTTTACATTCTAATACTCTCTTTTCTTCCTCTAAACCATCCCATACACAGATCCCTAGTTTCTCTCAAATTCTTGGCTTTTTTCATCAATTATTGTTACACACATACACAGACTACACATAGATATATATTCATACATAAAAATAACCAAACCAGTATATATAATATTACTTCTTTTATGTTTTCTGGATGTCAAACGTTCTGTCTAATGAAATTAGAGAGTATAAGCACAGACACAGATTCTTCTAGTGAGGGCTTGAAATATGTATCAACTTTGCATAAAATTCCTGTATGCATATCATAAGTGTGCATATGGTACATTAATGAATATACTTAATGACTGGTTCTTTTGAGTTATTTTATTTAAATTTTCCCTGAAAATTGCTACATACCAACGGCTGTGACAGCTATGACAGGATTGTTGTAGATACTCAGGTCAACTATTGTGAGAAAAAACATTCAGAGATACTAACCAAGAAAAAATTCAGACACAATAATTTATTTAATTAATCATTAAATCAGTTTTTAATATTCTTCATATTAACCCTATTGGTCAGAGAGCCATGTTATCAGGTAGTTGACAGTGTAATTAGCATTAGAATATTCATGTATAAATGCATATCTAAAAGATCAAGGTTTACAAACAGTAAAAATAAAGAAATTAGTTAAGGTGCACTAGAATTTCAGAGGAGAAATATACTGCTTTGGAATAAGGATGATATTAAAAAGTGATATTTCACTTAAAATTAGAGAAATCTCTAGGATTTGGAGGCAAAGAGATATTGAGACAATAGTAAAGGATATTGTAACACAGGTACAGTGGTACATAGTGTTTGTGATCTCAGAGAAAGGATATTACTATCAATATCACAGTAATCCAATTATCAGACAGCAGACTCATCAGTCCAAGCCAAAGAAGCTGTTGTATAGTTTTGAGTTGTATATTTTGCTTCATTATCTATATAGGCAGTTGACAGCTGCCCATATTTTGATCGAGAAATGAAAGTAAATCTTGCTCAGTTCTCACATATGTAGTCAATTTCTGCTTAAACCAATTTCTACATTTGACATATGTCAATAAAGCTCTTCAACAACAAGGCTGAAATTGAGTTAGTAATACCTAAAGGCTATGACATATTATCCATAGAAATAACACAGGCAATAAATAACATAATGTCAAGGCAAGAACCAGGTTGATTAATTTAATAAAAACATATCAAGTTCTCAACTTTGTGGCTTGTGTAATACCAGGGGATTCAGCAATAAAAGAGATCTTGATAAAGTGACTGTATAATTTATTGATAAAACCAGGACATTTTTTAAGGAAAGAAAAGGAGTCACTATAAAATTACAAGGGTGTAGCAAGTGGCAAACTAGAATCAGCATGGGAATAGTGAGGAATTTGCTCATCAAGATATAGAAGCTGTCATCTCTGTCTTGATGGAGTTGGCATGTCAAAACCTTTATGCATACACAATCATCTATGTCAAAATGCAAGACTATGAATTGGAAACAACCTCCCCAAAATGAGAAGAAAACATTCTGATTTAAAAATCACATTTTAAATTTTGAATAGCAGAAACTACTGCATAGAAATCAATATACAGGCACAAGAAGATGCTGGAAGAATAAGGACATTGAAGAGAAGGGGATAAGAAAGAAAGCCTGGAGAAAAGTAGAACCTGGGTCAGTGTTTATTTTGCAATGAATATCTGAATAGAATTATAAAGGGGTAAATCAATTAACTTCCTTTAACTTTCTTTATATATACATATGCATGCAATAACAATAAAAATAAGGCCATGAATTGGAAGACGTGTGGATATAGGTATATGGGAAATTTTGGAGGGAGGAAAGAGAAGAGAACAAAAATGTTATCATTATATTATTATCTCAAAAATAAAAGTACTCTAAAAAGATAGAACCCCTTATTTCTGCTGTAAGAAATGATATTCCTCTTTTGGATTTCATGCATGTCGTTCTCAATAGGCAAGGGTGTGATTACATCAGAAAGTGGTATGCAGTGTGTGCATTTTAAAATTACTCAGAGAGAATAATAGTTTGCAATCTTTATGTAAATCAGTAAGCCTCTCTGCCTCTATCACTCCCTACCAGCAAGACACGAAAAGTGCAAACCTCATCCTTTTGGAAAGAAAATGACTGATGAAATATTAATAAAGATTACTGACAGAGTAAGCACTATGAATCAGGTTGTATAAGGCTGTGGGAGCTGGAGGGTAGGCAAATATAGTCAGCATTAGGGCAAGCTATTCAGACGCTTTAAGACAAATGCCACTCCATAAACTTCAGGAAGTGTTTAGGAGGACAGCATAAGGACACTGGGAATTGGTATTTGAAAGAAAGGGATGATTTTTTTCAAGAACTAAATATCAGAGAAATAGAAAAGAAAGTTTGCAGAAGACTTTACTTCCTTCTAAAATGATTACATTCTTTATAATCTTGTTTTGGGGGCCATCACAAGAATGGATTTAAGCCAAAAATACTCTGTAGCAAAATATTACTATGCTGAGATTTTCACATCACATCCACATATGATTGCTCAGGGATATCTACTTGTTAAATATCAGATACTGGGCTTGAGAGATGGTTCAGTAAAATCACTGTCTGGCACCCAAGTGGGAGGATCCTCAGAATCCATGCAAAAAGAACAGCCAGTTGGTATGGTTACCTATGACTGCAGTACTGGCAAGGAAGAGACAGGGTTTTCTAAGGCTAGGTGGATAACTAGCTGGAATTTCTGGGCTCAGGGTTTGATGAAGAACTCTTCTTCAATAAATAAACTGTAAAGGAATTAAGGAAAACAAGTGACATCAAATGCCCTGCTCGTACACACAAATGCACATAATGGCACAGCACACACATAAACAAGAAAACGTCAAACAGCATTTCCACTGTGCAGTGGGAGAATAAGGGGAAAGACAGAGCAAGATAGGAAGAATTGGGAGAAGAGAAGAGAAAATGAGCTGAAAGAGAAGGAAAAGAAGAGGAATGTAAGAAAAGAAAGATTAAAGAGATGAAGGATTTATACTCAGCAGGCTATTCAGAGAAGTCACTGCATATAATGTCTGCTCGGTCTTCAAGCTTTGCAAACATCATTCAAAAGTGGAGGAGTCTCTACTTGCAGCATTCCAGTTGTGCCCTGGTTACTTTTCTCTACAAGGTCATCTAACTACATTGTTTCCTAATCCCAACATGTCAGAAGACCGTAATCCATGGGAAAGGATGTTTACACAGACAAATTTTACCATCATTGGTTTTGTAAAATGAAGCTGGAAACATTAATAAGTAGATATTCTTATTTTGATAAGTGGGAAATAAGTAGCCTCAAGAAGCCTTCAGCTTCAAGGTCAGGAAATGAGTTACCAAGGAAACACAAAGAATAATCAAGGTTCCCTGTATCTTAGCAGAGTCCCTCTTCAAAAATATACTGCTTACTTAAAAGTTTAGAGAACTCTTTGATAGGTATTTTTCTATGGGCTAGTGAGGTAGCAGAGGTAATTTTTATAAAAAATAAAGGAATAACAGTGAAAGCAGACTGAAACTCTTTCTCAAAGGTTGTAGTTTAGTTATCTCTGTGACAATGAGTAACTCCTAGAACAGGGGACACCAGCAAAAGCCCAGAGTCTAATGTAAGGACATCTTGCCTTCAAATTTCAAAGGAAAAAGTCCATTGTTTTCTTATAGGAAATTAGAGGATTTCAAAATATATAATTGTACAACACCAGTAAATTTTAAAGGCAAAACAGCAGTAAGCAATGAGTGTGAGTTAACAAGAAAGGAAACTAATACTGTCAACGTGTAGACTTAGACTACAAAAAGTCTATTGAACTTTCCAATGAATGACTACCTGCTGTTAGTAAATATATGAAATAGATCTATTTTATTGGATATTTTCTTTATTTACATTTCAAATGCCATCCCATTTCCATGTTTTCCCCCTCTGCTTCTATGAGGGCATTCCCCTACCCACCCACCCACTCCTGCTACCCCATTCTCGAGTTCCCCTACACTGTGGCATCAAGCTTTCATAGGACCAAGGGCATCTCATCCCATTGATGCCCAACAAGGCCATCATATGCAGCTGAAGCCATGAGACCCTCCATGTGTACTCTTTGTTTGGTAGTTTAGTCCCTGGGAGCTCTGGGGATCTGGTTGATTGATATTGTTGTTCTTCCTATGGAGTTGCAAATCCCTTCAGCTCCTCTAGTCCTTTCTCTAATTTCTCCATTGGAGACCCCATTCTCAGTCCAATGATTGGCTGTGAGCATCTCACTCTGCATTTGTCAAGAGACTCTGGCAGAGCCTCTCAGGAAACAGCTATATCAGGCTCCTGTCAGCATGTACTTCTTGGCATCCACAGTAGTGTCTGTTTGGTGACTGTATATGGGATGGATGTCCAAGTGGAGCAGTCTCTGGATGGCCTTTCCTTCAGTCTCTGCTCCACAATTTGTCTCCGTAGTTCCTCCTGTGAGTATTTTGTTTCCCTTTCTAAGAAGGACCAAAGCACCCACACTTTGATCTTTCTTCTTCTTGAGCTGCATGTGGTCTTTGAATTGTGTCTTGGGTATTCCTAGCTTTTGGACTAATGCCCACTTTTCAATGAGTGCATATCATGTGTGTTCTTTTGTGACTGGGTTACCTAACTCTGGATGATATTTTATAGTTCCATTCATTTGCCTAAGAATTTCATGAAGTCATTGTTTGTAATTAAAGTTGGTTACCTTTGCTGAACATTTCTTTTTTCTGTTTTGTTTTGTTTTGTTTTGTTTTGTTTTGTTTTTCAAGACAGGGTTTCTCTGTGTAGCTCTGGCTGTCCTTGAACTCACTCTGTAGACCAGGCTGGCCTTGAACTCAGAAATCCACCTGCCTCTGTCTCTGCCTCCCACGTGTTGGGATTAAAGGCGTGGGCCACCACTGCCCAGCCTGCTGAACATTTCTTTAGGTGCTTCTCAGCCATTCGAGTTTCCTCAGTTGAGAATTCTTTGTTTAGCTCTGTACCCCATTTTTAATAGGGTTATTTGGTTGTCTCAAGTCTAATATCTTGAGTTCTTTGTATATATTGGATATTAGCCCTCTATCGGATGTGGGATTGGTAAAGATCTTTTCCCAATCTGTTGGTTGTCGTTTTGTCCTATTGAGAGTGTTCTTTGCCTTTCAGAATCTTTGCAATTTTATGAGGTCCCATTTGTCAATTCTTGATCTTAGAGCATAAGCCATTGGTGTTCTGTTCAGGAAAGTTTCCCCTGTGTCCAAGTATTCAAGGTTCTTCCTCACCTTCTCTTCTATTAGTTTCAGTGTATCTGGTTTTATGTGGAGGTGCTTTATCCACTTGGACTTGAGCTTTGTACAGGGAGATAAGAATGGATCAATTTTCATTCTTCTACATGTTGTCCTCCAGTTGAACCAGCACCATTTGTTGAAAATGCTGTCCTTTTTCCACTGGACAGTTTTAGCTCCTTTGTCAAAGATCAAGTGACCATAGGTGGGATTGCAAGATGGTGCAACCACTCTGGAAATCAGTCTGGTGGTTTCTTAGAAAATTGGACATCTGAGGACCCAGCTATACCACTCCTGGTCATATACCTAGAAGATGCTCCAACATATAACAAGGACATATGCTCCACTATGTTCATAGTAGCCTTATTTATAATATCCAGAAGCTGGAAAGAACTCAGATGTCCTTCAACAGAGGAATGGATAAAAAAATTGTGGTACTTTTACACAATGGAGTATTACTCAGCTATTAAAAACAATGAATTCAAGAAATTCTTAGGTAAATGGATAAAACTAGAAAATATCATCCTGAGTGAGGTAACTCAATCACAAAAGAAAACACATGGTATTCACTCACTGATAATTGGATATTAGCCCAAAAGCTTGCAATACCCAAGATTCAACTCACAGGCCACATGAAGCTCATGAAAAAGGAAGACCAAGTGTGGGTGCTTCAGTCCTTCTTAAAAGGAGTAACAAAATACTCAAGGGAGCAAATATAGAGACAAAGTGTGGGACAGAAACTGAAGGAGGGGCCGTCTGGAGAGCATTCTACCTGGGTATCCATCCTGTGTGCAGTCACCAAAGGTAGATGCTGATGTGGATATGTTGCTGACAGGAGCCTGATCTAGCTATCTTCTCAGATGTCTGCCAGAGTCTGATATATTCAGAGGCGGATGCTCACAGCTAACCATTGAACTGATCAAGGCGTTCCCAGTGGAGGAGTTAGAGAGAAGGAACTGAAGGAGCAGAAAGGGTTTGTGGTCCCATGAGGAGAGCAACAATATCAACCAATCAGTGTCCCCAGGGTCTTAACCACCAGACTGGGAGCACATAGGGAGGCACCCATGGCTTCATCTGTATATGTAGGGGAGGATGGCCTTGTCAGGCATAGGTGAGAGAAGAAATCCTGGGTCCCATGAAGGCTGTACACCATGTGTGGGTGAATTCGTGGGGAGGGAGATGGAATTATGGGGTAGGGGGCACATCCTCATAGAAGCAGGGGAGGGGAAATGGGATATGGCATTCCTGAGCAGGGGGGAAATGGGGTAAGGGGATAACACCTGAAATATAAATAAAATATCCAATAAAAATAAACCTACTCCATATATTTTATATGAATCAATGAAAAAATGGTTACCTTTACAAAATCCCAATTCAGTTGTATAATAACATGCTAGAACAATTGTTTGGTATATGATTCATATACAGTGAAAAATCCAAGTGCTGTTTTGTTTTCATTGACAAGCCCTAAAATCTAATGCAGTAAGGTGATTCTCAGTCCAAACAATGTAGAATGTCAACTTTAGAAATGTAAACGTGTCCTGAATTAATGAATCTAATATTCATTTCCCAATCCTTAAGATATAAAGTAAAATCCAGTGCTCATAAAATAAGTTTATGGCTATAACATCAACAAAAACTGTAGTATCAACACTCAAATACAAATACATCTGCACAGAAAAATTCCTGACATCTGAAGACTTCATCCTTGAATTGACAAACAGACAAACAGAAAGATTGCCCTGACACAAGACATGTGTGAAAGGTAATGATGCTCCCAATTCGGCCATCTTGGATCAAGTTCGTCTAACAAGACACTAAAGATTTCAAGGGTAAATTCTGTAGCCTTGCCCAGAAAACTGGTTGTCTATTTCCTCTAATCATTGTCATGCCCCTCAGATTGCACCCACTTTCTTTGTCCTTAGCAAAGATAAGAAATAGAAGATCCATGTGGCTTTCTTGATACCTTTCTATAGCTATTACACCTAGAAAATGAATAATTTTCACTACTTTTTATATTATACAGTATTTGTTAAACCAAACTTCATGGAGCCACTGTGAGCTATGACATGGAGGTGAGGGAATGGCAGCAAAAAAGAAGGGTGACAGCAGTGCTACCCAGTTCTCACCCTCAATGTTCTCTCAGTTTACTTTGAATCACAAGCCTAGTTGCCACAAGTCACTGTATAACTCTGGCCCCTAAATCTCTGGAAAATCACTGAGGGCTTCCTTTAAATTTGGAATTCCACAGAAACTACCCCAAATATGTTAAAGAATACAGTCTATATTAAATCCATCATGTTATCCCAGTTGGTTTTATAGGCACAATTTCCAGCCATGCACTTGTTTGCACTTGAGTGAGCAGGTAGGCTCTAAGAAAGGTTTTTGTTTAATCACAGTGCTGAATGCTGAGTCACTTGGAAGATTAGATACTCTTGACTTTGTTATCAATCCTTGGCTTACTCTCATGATGGAAACACTTGTTCACTCTACTCAGCCAAACAAGTGAGGCTCCCACTCAAATAACCATACCATCTGTGACTCTCAAAGAGCACCAGGGGATATGGGACCCATCCCATGTGCTCCAGCTCCATCTCCTTTCCAGTTTTCATGTCCTCTGGGGCAGAATGGCAGGCCTGATCCTCTCCCACATCCCATAGCCTGCCTGTCTCCCAGGAGACCTGCCATAATCAGGGACACAGGTGAGTCCCCTGCCCAAATAAATGCCCTACCTGGGATACTCACAGAGCCCAGCAGACACAGGACCTCTCCCCTCTCCATGAACTACATCATCAGCAAGGTGGATCATTGTGCCTGCTACTCTTCCACACTCCACAGCCTGCCAGTTTCCCAGAAGCTCTGTCACAACAAATAGCCAACTCACAGGAGGACTGATCTAACCAGGGACACAGGAAGACTGGTCTAACCAGGTACACAGGAGGCCTCCTCTAACCAGGGACACTGTAACCCTCTTCTCCCAATCAGGCCTCCCTCTAAGAAGGCCTACTCTAACCCAGGTCACAGAGCTCTTCTTGCCTCCAAGGAGGCAGGCTCCAGTAACAGATACCCAGGCCAGTTAAAAATCAGTGATAACACACACACCTATGGGCACTTGATCTTTGACAAAGAAGCGAAAATCATACAATGATGAAAAGAACCCATCTTCAACAAATGGTGCTAGTCTAACTGGCAATCTGCATGTAAAAGAATGCAAATTGATCCATATTTATCACCCTTCCCAAAGCTCAAGTCCAAGTGGATCAAGGACCTCCACATAAAACAAGATACACTGAATCTAATAGTAGAGAAAGTAGGGAAGAGCCAGATGGGCACAGGAATAAAGTTCCTGAACAGAGCATCAATGCCTCAGGCTCTAAGATCAACAACTAACAAATGCAACCTCATGAAACTAAAAGCTTCTGTAAGGCAAAGGACACTGTCAAAAGGACAAAAGGGCAGCCTACAGATTGAGAAAAGATCTTCAGTCATCCTACATCAAATAGAGAGCTAATAAATATCCAAAATATACAAAGAACTCAAGAAATTAGACTCCAGACAACCAAATAACCCTATTAAAAATGGGGTACAGAGCTAAACACAGAATTCTCAACTGAGGAATCTTGAATGGACGAGAAGCACCTAAAGAAATGTTCAACAACCTTAGTCACCGGAAAATGCAAATCAAAACAACCCTGAGATTTCACCTTACACCAATCACAATGGCTAAGATTTAAAAAAAAAAAAACGCAGGTGACAACAGATGCTGGCTTGGATGTGGAGAAAGAGGAACATACCTTTGATGATGGAATTGCAAACTGCTACAACCACTCTGGAAATCAATCTGGAGGTTTCTCAGAAAATTGTAAATAATGGTATAGCTGAAGACCCAGCTATACCACTCCCAGGAATCTACCCAAAATATACTCTACCATACCACAAGAATATATGTTCCACAATGTTTGTAGCAGCCTTATTCATAATAGCTAGAAGCTGAAAACAACCCAGATGTCCCTCAACCAAGGAACGAATTCAGAAAATGTGGTACATTCACAAAAAGGAATTCTATAGCAGCTATTAAAAACAAGGGCATCATGAAATTCACAGGCAAATGGATGGAACTAGAAAATATCATCCTGAGTGAGGTAACCCAGACCTAAAAGGACATGCATGGTACGTACTCATTGATAAGTGTATATTAACCCAAAAGCTCAGATAATGTCCAACATTGAGAAGATTAAACCTGAAGAGACTACCTCCAGTAGGTAGATATGGCCTCCAGTTGAGACAAGGGATCATGCACACATCTTCAAAATTTTTAACCCAGAATTGTTCCTGTCTAAAGAAAATGCAGGGACAAAAATGAAGCAAAGACTGAAAGAAAGACCACCCAGTTACCAACCCAATTTGGGATCCATCCCATGTGAGCACACTAAACCCTGAAAACATTACTGATGGTATATTGTATTTGCAGACAGGAGCCTAGGATTACTGTCCTCTGAGAGGTTCTATGAGCAGTGCAAATGCAGATAATAACAGCCCACCATTGTTTTGAAGTCTGGGACCCATATGGAAGTGTTAGGGGAAGGAGTGAAAAGGCTGAATATTATTGCAACTCCATAGGAAGAACAACAGTGTTAACAAACCTGGACCCCTCCAAACTCCCCGAGACTAAGTTAAAAACAAAGGAGCGTACATGGAGTGTTCTGTAGCTCCGGACACATATGTACTAAAGGACAGGCTTGTTTGGCCACAGTGGAAGAGGATGTGCTTAATCCTGTGGAAACATGATGCCCCAGGGAACAGGAATGTGGTAAGGTGGGGTGGGTGGGTGAGTGAACTCCCTCTCAGAGGCCAGGGGAGAGGAAGGATCATCAGACGAAGAACTCAGGGAGGGGGAACCAGGAAGAAGGGCAACTTTTGAAATATAAATAGATAAAATAGTTTAATAAAAAAAAGGAAAAATGCAACAGTAAAATAGCCATAATAGTAAAGAATATAAAGCTTACGGAAAAAATGGTAATTATATTAATGAAGTAGTCAAGTTCAAATCATCTAACTCTCCCTCTCAAAAAAAAATTTAATTTTATGAACTATTACATAAAAGAGTTGATACATTCAGCAGCGAATGGAAACAGATGCAGAGACCCATCACCAGATGTCTGGTGGAGCATAAGAAGTCTTGTGGAAGACTGGGGGATAGACTGAGCAAGCAGGAAGGGTTTAAGGACATTGCGAGAAGACCTATAGAGTAAACTAACCTGGGCTCCTTGGAGCTCACAGATACTGAACTACCAGCCAAAGAACATGCACAAGCTGTACCTAGGCTCTCTACACATTTGTAACAGATGTACAGCATGGTTTTCATAAGGATCCCCTAACAATTGGAGTTGGGGCTGTCTCTGACTCTGTTGGCTGCCCTTGGGTCCCCTTCCCCTACCTGGACGGCCTTGTTGGGCCTCAGTGGGAAAGGAGGTACTAATTCCTACTTGGACTAGATTGTTGGATTTTTTTGTTTGTTTCTTTGTTTGTTTGTTTCGTTTTTGCTGTTTTTTTTAAATTTTTATTTTGCTGTTTATTGTAATGCTAATTGCTGACCTTCAAGATCTGGAGTCTGCACTTAGCTTCTGGGAATGTGTCCCCAGTTAATTTTGATTGGTAAATAAATATACCAGCAGCCAATAGCTGTGGAGAAGATACATAGGCAGGGTTTAGATTTCCCATGGGATAGAGAAGTTAGAAGAGTTCCCATGGCCTCTGGACTAAGAGAACATGGATCAGAGGATTGCCCAGTTGGAGCTAAGAGCAGCCCAGATAACTCAGTAATAAGGTGTTATTGATAGGAAAGTAGATTCTAACACCATGAAGGGTAGGCAGTTGCCCAGCTATTGTGCTGCTTAAGGTACATTGAAATATAAAACGAAAAAGCAAAAAAGAAAAATAGTGAAGATGCTAACTTGTTTAACTTTTATGTCATACATAATTTTACTGTAATTTTAAAAATATTTCTTGAAACTTCTTTTATGGAAAATATAAATGGTTCCTTCTAAAAATCAGCCCCCTAATTGAGAGGGCTCCATTAAATCCCTCCCCTCAGAGTTCCCTGTGAGGCAGAAAAATGTGAAAGCCATAAGAAATGGAGGACACCACAATAACAAGGCCTTCTAAATCACTACAAGGAGAGCTCATATGAACTCACAGAGACTGAGGTTTTATGCACACCCCACACACAGGTCAGCACCAGCTCCTCTGTATATATAATATGGCTTTCAATTTAGTATTTTTATGGGATCTCTGAGTATAGAAATGAGTGTGTCTGATTCTTGTGCCTTTTCTTGTGGCTCTTTTCATTCCTTCTGTTGGTCTCACTTAGTTTCTGTTTTATCTAACCCAATCAAAATAATTCCTTGTAGGCATGATAGAGGCCATGTGTAGGTCTTCCCACTTCAAAGAACCTAATTAAAATAATTCCTTGTAGGCATGACAGTGTCCATTCTAATATGAATATTTTCTCACAACTATGCATACAGACTTGATTCCTTGCTTATTCTAGATCCCATCATGTTAATAATCAATATTAACTATCACATAAACCATTGCTAAAACTTTCTATGGCCTTCTATGAAATTAGAATGAAATCTAATTCTAACAAACTTATAAAAAATAAAATAGTTTTTTGTTATGTATTCACCTTGCCTATCTTCCATCTTTTGTATTACACTGTTGCTATATAGTGAGTTGCATACATATTTATTGCACCCATCACTAAGGACGCTTTGTTCTCTCCACAACTTCTCTGTCATGCTACAAGTCTATATCTATCATAATGACTTGTATATTCCTCCAAGCACTCATGATGTGCAACTAGCTTGTTCATAAAATTGTTTGCCTCTGTATTTTCTTCCTCCCTTCCTTCCTTCCTTTCTTTATCTTTTTCTCTTTCTTTCCTTTATTTTAATAGATGGTAAGTTCATGAAAGCAGAGATTTATTTGTAAAACTCACAATGGTATTATTATAATTACTTATAGGTAGTGGTAAAATTTGTTTATGAATCCAAATCTAAAGGTTCAACATAGTTTTTTCTTTCACACTCATTCAACACCGGGGGAGGGAAGGACAGGGATGTTATCCCTAGTACCAGAAACCTATCCAGATTCACAGGAACAGTTAGGCTACAAACCTTATGAAAGATTCTTCATCAACGACTCTGCTATACCAGCATAACTCCTCGTAACTCCTTAAAAAATTCTAAATTTTATCCTTATAGGAACAGCAAGTACAGCTACCACTCCTCATAAAAGAAAAAACAAAAACAAAAACCTTCTCTTTACAGGAAATGGAGACCATCACAAAACAAATACAACTAGACACAAGACAGAAATCAATGGATCATGGTGAACCCAGCTCAAATAGATACATCTACATCATAATTCCTTCATTTATGGCTCATGAAACACCACAAAAGAGGCTTTGGAAAGAATTTAAGAGCTAGAATACCAGGAAGTAGAAAAGTCTACTACTACTTTTAGAACGGTTGTATAAACAAGAACAGAACAATGGCAATTTCTAAGAACATGTTAACATGGAAAGGGGAATATTTCATAGGGTCTCAGACCTAAACAAAGAGCTACAGGTAACTAATGAGTACTGAAACTCATAGATTTATATGTGTATATAACCAAAGAAAATGAGGTTATCAACTTAAGAAAATGGAGGAGACATGGCAGGTAGTCAAGACAGGAGTGCCACTGGTAGGAGAAAAGAATGGAAAGTGACATAATTCTATTTTATTTTTAAATGTTTTATAAATACATTAAAATAAATTGTAACCTGTAGATACAAATATAGTTTATGAACAATATAATTTTGCTGATATGATTATAGCAACTCCTAATTTTGATTATTTCCATAAGATCAAAAACCTTGGTGATATTTGTATGTTTGTTTGTTTGTTTGCTTGTTTGTTTTTAATGTTGTTCTTTCTTGCTAGCAGAAAAAAAATCCTTCCAGTTCAACCACTTACATTTGGAGCACTTACATTTGGATTTTAGCAATTTGCAAATAGAACCACTTCAAAATTAGATTTTCTTCTTCCCACAGGGCCCTCGAATATGAGTCGGGGAATGCCTCAGGAGAACTCCAGTTCCCAATATATTGCAAATAAAAGGTGTTTTTAAAGTACATTCCAGTTTGTAAGGACGTTATGGATTTCAGGGACAAAAAGAGTGTTATCACTAACATGCAATCCAATCTTGTGAATCGGTGAACAAAACATATGCTACAATTGCATAGGGGATGAGTTATTAATTGGTTTATGGGGGCTGTTTGCAGCAGGATATAGAGCAAAGATATCATTATATAAGAGAAAGCACAGAAGCAACCAGATATGTCTTTCTAGAGTTTATGCCTGCAGAAACACAGACAAGAATGGAAAAGATGAGATCCCTAGGCTCAGATTTTGACAGGGATAGTGACCATAGAAAAGACTATATATTCTATGCTTGCAGTAAGAAAGCTGAACATTATGAAATTTTCTTTTGATTTCATGCAAACTATATGAAATCTTCTTATCACATGTGTATTTAGGATAGTAACTTCAAAAGAGTTATGTGTGCTAAAAATTTCAAGTTCCGGTAGTAGGAGAATGGTTGAGTTGAAGGTATTTTGTCAAGAAAGGAAACTTTGTCTCCAAACATTGGGGTAGTAACCACAGTATGAAGTTCTCTGACTTCTCAGTAGAGAATGGTTTGTCTACCTTCCCAAACAAAGCAGCATGTGCATTGATGTCCTTTTTAAATAAATATATTTGAATGTTTTGCTTTTGTATGAAAGCATAATCTCAAACATCCATAGTTTTATCAATCCATATAGTTTTTATATTATTTTAATTTCTATGTACACATAATCTTGATAACCACAATTTTGTAAGATGATTTCAAATTAATATGACTTATCAAAGTAATATGAGTCTGGGCTTCATATAACCCATTTTAAACAACTCCTTTACTAACTTAAATAATGTTTGCCTCAGTATAACTAAGAATACTTATGGTGGGTACAGTATCCTATATAATCCAGAGTGTAGATTATAAAAGACAGATACTTTCCTAAATGGAAACGAATTTTCTTCATTTATTTATTTATTTATTTATTTATTTATTTATTTATTCTGGTTATTTTATTTACATTTTAAATATTATCCCTCTCCTTGCTTCCCCCTGAAAACCCCCATATCACCCCCCTCCCACTGCCTCCATGAGGGTGTTCCCGCACCCACCCACCCACTCTCACCTCCCCACCCTGGAATTCCCCTACACTGGGGCATCAAGCCTTTACAGGACCCAGGGCTTCCCCTCCCATTGATGCCTGACAAGACCATCCTCTGCTACATATGCACCTGGAGCCATGGATCCATCCATATATACTCCTTGGTTGATAGTTTAGTCTCTCGGAGCTCTGGAGGTTCTGGTTGCTTGATATTGTTGCTCCTCCCATGGGACGGCAAACTCCTTCAGCATCTTCAGTCTTTTCCCCCAACTCCTCCATTGGGGTTCCCATACAAAGTCTGATGTTTGGTTGCAAGCAGCCACATCTGCATCCATAAGGCTCTGACAGAGCCACTCAGGAAATATCTACATTAATTTCCTGTCAGCAAGCACTTTCCAGCATCAGCAAGTATCTGGGCTGCACATGGGATGAACAGCCAGGTGGGGCAGTCTCTGGACAGCTCCTCAGTCTCTGCTCAATCTCTCTCTCAGTCTCTGCTCCACTCCTTGTCCCTGTATTTCCTTTAGACAGGAGCAATTCTGGATTAAAATTTTGTGAAGGGTGGATAGCCCCATCCTTCAACTGGGGGCTGTGCCTAAAGGACCAAAAATCAAACTCAAACAACAACAACGAAAAATACTAAACGGTTATGGAACAATAGGGTGGTCAGTGACTAAAGCCAATGTGTTCAGTATTTCTATGTCTAAGTTCAGAACATTTTATGTGGGGGAACGGGTATTTGGGAGATAGTGGATTTCATCTGGAGAACTGAACTTCTCAGTAGAAATTTAGCAAATACTTTTTACATTTTACCTAACCCTTGATCTCTTTTGGAATTAAATTCTTTTAAGTGTAATTGTATCCTGATTGTAGCTATTTTCTTAAACTACAATTTAAAATAAAGTGGAGTTTGCACTATTCTGCTTTCAGATGTCTTTTCTGAATTGTTAACCATTTTAGTTTGCATTTTGTTTTGACTACTCATTCATTTCCATGGTGATTTGGAAGAACAGCTGAAAGCAAGCAGAAAATAATGAGATCTGTTATCTTCTGTAAAGTGAAGGTCAAGACAGAAAGAACTGCATATGTGTTCTTGAGGATATGTGACCCTGTAGAAGATGATAGTCTGAACATTTTGGCTGACACTTCTGTTTTTGCTAATGTTGCCACTTTTGTGTAACCATATACTGAAAGGAATGATATATCTAGGAAGAGTGCTAAAACCTCAAACCCAACAATATCTGATGGATATGGTATGGATTGTTGACAGGATTTAGAAGCTGTGAACACACACATGATGACTTTGTCATAGCAATTATCTGCACCTTGAAAGAACAACATCCATAACAACAAAATTGTAAATTCAGCAGCTTATAAATTCAAAATACATCATTTTTTATTTAATATATCCATCTTTCTCTTGTGGTATATCTGTTTATAACTCCCTAGTAATCAGAACTCCTTGTTGTGGATTATTGTTGGAACTAAGCATGGCCCACATTTCTGAATTTTCCTCACACTTTTCTCCCCTTACAAACATTTCTATTAGAGTTTATTTCCTGAGATCACCAAAGAGAAGGGGCTTTTCCATGTGACTAAAGGGTCTTCAAGAGAATGGAATAATGCTTTATGGTAATATTTTGATAGTGATGTTTAATAGTGTGTTTGAGTATTTGTCAACTATTGAACACTCTACTCAATAGTTTACCAACTTGACTATATTTTAGGATTATAATTCAATAGAAATAACAAAGGCGCTAAAGTCAGGAAGACCTGGGTGGATGTGGATTTCATGTATAAATAGAAACTTTAAGGTAACTTTTATACAATTGGAATTTTTCTGATTGTAATGCTAGCACACTCACTATGAAATAAAATGGAAGATTGGTGGGACAGAATACTAAAAATAGACACAATAAAGTAAATATCATCCATATCTCATTCCATCATATAATTATTTATAATATTTTGGTATGTATACTTCAATGTACATAGCTTGGATAAAGATGCTGAGGCTCAAACTTTTATGGACATATGAAGAATAAACTATGTATATAATGGAAGCATTTAACATGATACCTGCATACAGAAAGTCTCCAATAAATTATGTATAGCTTGTAGAATTAGTTTTGAATTTTATTTATGTATGTGTGTACATGTGCTTGTATATCTGTGTGTCTGTGCTGTGTGTTATATTTGCAATTGTATGTAGAAACCAGAGATCAACATCAGGTGTTTGATCCCCAGGAGCTATTAATCTTATTTTTGAGACAGAGTAGTTTCTCAGTGGAACACAGGGCTCACTAATTAGGCTGGACTGGTTGGTTAGCAAGCCCGATATCTGCCTGTCTAAACCTCTTCAGCACCAGGATGACAAGAATACCACATAATGCCTGGGTTTTATGTACATATTCATAGACAGAGACAAGGGCTCTCTGATAGAAAGCCTCAAAATGGTTCATTGTTGTTTCTTTTGTCCTAGGCTATGCCTTTATATACATTCAAAGGTCTTCTATCCATAAGTTGTTCTTAGCTCATGGTCTTTATTAGGAATCCCAGGAGAGTAAATATGCACTCCTGTTTTGTTTTTTGTTTTTGTTTTTTTATGTAGCCTTACTTTATTTGGCAAAATGTGTTACACCAAGCTGCAGATCAATCAATGTTATTGATTCATCTAAGGTTGAATTTAAAGGAACTAGTCAATCCTGAACTAGTCCTACAAGAACAGAATGTATAATTCAGCTGTCTTGAACAAATTCTATTTGCTCAGTGCATTCTCCTCTATGACAAATGAAGAATGGCTTCTTCTATTATCTATCAGATTCTTCCTTCTTCAGCCACTCATAATTAAACTACACAAG
Organism: Grammomys surdaster; assembly: GCF_004785775.1. Lineage (NCBI taxonomy): Eukaryota > Metazoa > Chordata > Mammalia > Rodentia > Muridae > Grammomys > Grammomys surdaster. The sequence continues at coordinate 7,745,584 of NW_021604562.1, read as the reverse complement.
TTTTCAGTGCATATTTTCCCTTAATTAGTACAGTATAAACCATTTTAGGAGTACGTGGGAGTAGAATTTAAAAAAAAAACTAGTATGCCTCTGGCTAACTCACCTACAAAATGTCTTTTATTATTCTAATCTAGCTATGAAGTGATGGAATAGCTATATCTCTCCTAAACTTGCTTGTTATTACACTGAATTTGTTACACCTACATTCTCTGAAATCAGACTTCTTAGAGCAGAAATCATGATGCATGACTATTTATTCTTTTTTATTGAATATTTTATCTATTTACATTTCATATGTCATCCCCTTTCCCCATTTCCCCTCCCTAGAAACACCTATCCCATCCCCCATCCTCCTTTTTGCTTTTATACCATTTTAATTACATACAAGTATTAAGGTCTGTTCTAGATTGAGGAACTAGCAATACAATAGATGCAAATAATCAAGGAACAAGCAAGACAATAAACACAAATAGTCAAATGACTGTTTACTCTTAAAAGCAAGGTTCTTTCTTTTTCTATGAATCAGTTCCTTTATCTGTAAAACTGAATAATGTGAGGGGACAGAATCAATATACATCCCAGAGTTTGGTGAAGATTAAATTTTATAAGTCATAAAGAATGTAATACTTTGACACATTTTACAAGTTTTAAATTTGTTGGAAAAAGAGTGATGATGTCATTATCAATACAGATCAATTAAAATTGGTTAATGTGGTTTATGTCAGAACAACTAGAGCCCGTCATACATGTTCTGACAAATAGGGGATCTACAATAAAAATCCAGGACACTTGCAATTCAGTACGGAAGGGAAAACATGATAAAGAGATGAAATCTGCCTTAGCTATGGCATTATTACATATCCTTAGAAAGCACTTGCTGGGGTATGTATAGAAATGATTAAACCTGGACAGATGAAAGCAAAAAAGATACAGCCTCAATATTCATATCCCAAAAATGTAGAGAATTCTAGATCACTATTGCTTATCAGATTAAAATCACAGTACTTGAATGTATGCTTTACTCCCCCAAATGTCAAAATGATACATTAAGAAATCAATTTTCTCTCTCCATGCATGACAGAAAGAGGAAAACAGGCCATGGAAAACCCACAGTAGCTTTGCTCCAGCTGTAGAAATAATCAGCTTCACCAGTATTCTGAGTAAGTACCACTATGCAGCATTTCTGTTGACTGCAGCTTCAGTTAATATCAACCAGGAAACCACTTGATTGCATCCCTCAACACAAATGAATCTTACCTCATTCCATGCCAGCTTGAAATGCCTTGAAAGTTATACTGTAAGTAGTCAATAGAGCCCTCACCTTCTGAAATCCTGTATCCCTTCTGGCTGGACTAGAACCTAATCAGTGACAATTTAAATAGTATATTTTCTCCATTTCCACATGAAGAAGGATCATTGAATTACATTATAAATTTTGGAAACCACAGTACTCAAGTGTGTCTTTTGTTTGACACAGTTGACTTACGCAATCCTGATACTCATTAGTGTTTAGACTACAGTACTGAAATTTATTGCAGACCAAGAAGAGTTCTGATCAACTGTGCTATCATTTTATTAGTTAGACTATATTAATACTTGTCTTACTTCCTGTGCTAATAATGTGGATTACATTAGACGGTATTCATGTCTCCTCAGGTAAAGTCACTGGAAATCTTACATCTCCATTAATAATTTATACCCATCCCACTTCCTACCCACTCCTTTCCTTACTGCTGCCAATGTACACTATAAATTCTTTTCTCCGTGATGTTACTTATGCTGTTGCCTCCCCCTGAAATGCACTCCCTCCTCCTCACTGCCTCTTCAAGTTCTATGCATCTTTCAACACCTAGTACAATTTCTTCCTCACTAATTAAACCTCCTATGCCAAATCCAGCACATACTATTCTTATATTCTTATTCTCTTTTGACTTGATATCACTGTTGGTCTTAATCAGATTTGAATTGATGTATTTATATTAATAACCACTAGATAAGAGTTTTGACTCAGAAGATACATGCTATATAGCAGTGTGTGTGTGTGTCTGTGTGTCTGTGTGTCTGTGTGTCTGTGTGTCTGTGTATGTATATGTGTGTCTGTGTGATTTAAAGTTTCTGTTGAGAAAGTCCACACTGGATACTTCCCTTGTATTTTCTACAATATTTGACTGTAAACACCTCTAAAAACAATCCACCTGTAATTTGTTGGTTATGCAATTTCTTTCCCTTTAATTTTGCAACAATATTAGTAACCCAATTTCTATCCCTAACAAATATCTTACACTCATTTTCTTTTCAATTTTTGAAAAGAACAAAAAATACAATCAGAGAATAAAGGCAACATGACATTCAGGATAGTTAAAATTAAAATTAACCAAGCAGAGAGAAGAAAATGAAAACCTAATTGTTCACATTTCCTGCTACCACTTCTTATAGCAGTAAAGTCAACTGTAGCTATTCCTAGTCATCAGCTGGTTAAAATTAAGTGTATCTGCTTCTTTTTCATTTGTCACTAAAAATAAAATAAAAATCAATGACTTAGCATCTCTTAGGAATTTTCCATACTCCAAGTATTCTACATAGATACACAGACATATTCCAAAAACCCTGTGAATTGAAATTACTTCCATTTTACACATAAGGAAAATAAACCACAGAAAGGCACTTGTACTTATTTACAATGATTATTTTGCATAGTTACAGATTGAACTATATTCTATCTTTCTCCAATGTCTACAAATTATAACTCTATAACCTTTCCTTCTGGGACTCCCAAGGACCAAAGTGGAGGGATTTAATTTTGGTATTCAATACAGGGTAGGAAAGTCAAGATCTTACAGGGTTACATGTCATCAATTTATTCAGTACTATGGGTAAAATTTACTGTAGACAAAGCATCACTGTATAGCATAAAAAATATGGATGTTGAAAACAAGCATGCTGTTTTATAGTTTCTGCTTCTGCCACTAACTATCTGTATGACAGTGGGCAACTCATTTAACCTCTTTTGGCCTCAGTCATTTTATTATCATCTGAAAAATGAAGTAGTTAAACTAGGAGATCTCTGGGGGTCCTTCTAACTCTAATGGTCTATGAATTAAATGTCAAAATTATTACTCTAAAAAAGACAGCTGTTTAAGGATCTGCAATTAAATCAACCAAAAGAAAATCTGGCTCAATGAATTTAAATGTAAGTGTTAAGCTAAATTTAGTGTTTTGGCACTCACAAATTTGCCTTGCAAGTTAATGCAAAAACAGTGTGAATGGTAAGATTTTCCTAACTTAAGGAGGAAAGTATCTCATTACAATGTCATCAAAACTAATTCAAGAGTTGAAAAGGCCAGCAATGTTATAGGAAACGACATTTACATCTTGAATAAATGAGGTTATGGTATAGAAAGTAGAATATCTCTACCTGTCTCAGAGGTATGAGCTAAAAACTCTTCATGAATAAACCATTAGTTTGTAATGTATACTCTTGTCTTTTAGCCTTCCCTAGCTTCCCAGTTTAGGAAAAGCATTTCTTCCAAACCAATGTGTTGATTCTGACTATTTTCTGCATTTTTATTGTCTGGGCATTTAAAATCTAAACCTTCAGAGAACAAAGGCTCTTTAGAAAGACAAAAGAATGTATAGTCAGATTTACAGCCAGATGCCTTAGAATATGATTGAGCATGCTTCTTTTGGAACTTGATACAGGTAGTAAACCTAAATCACACTGCTTTTCACTGTTAAAATTATCAATAAGTCATGTCTTGTTAGCCACTGACCTAATATTTGATGGGAATAAATGAGAATGGATCTCTTTGTATACAATGAATAACTTCATCTGCCTGTATTTGATACATGATTCCTTAGAAGTTGCTACCACTATTCAATATTTGTCATTTCAAGGGATATTGAATGGAAATTACACAATGTGAATAGTATCTGTTATACAAAGTCACATGTAAATGAGTCAGACTCCAAAGGAAAGATTTAAGGTTTTCCACTAAGTTTGCATTTCATTTAAATGCAAGTTTGCAATGTACTTAAGGCTGTTGAATAAGTGAATATATATGATATTAAGAAAAGAAAGGATGAGGAGACAGAGGTAAAGAAAAATCAGGAAAAGAGCAGCCGTAACAAAAGCATGTAATATGTTAGGTTCTGTTGCTCAGCATCTGCACATTCACTACTAAGTTCAGATTTAGAGACAGCGGCTCAGTGTCTTTCAACATGTAATTCTCTTTTTATTATATTTTTTCTAAAAAACTATTTAAGCATGGTATATAAGTAATATTTGCCTTTTGTCAGCTATAGAAATTCAGTTCCTCTTTTCCAATGATTGGACTAATGTGATACATGTGATGCAATTTTGTCCAATAAATCTGAAAAGTCTGCTGGGAACTTCTGGAAAAGCTTATATCTGTCTTTGCATCTCCCAGCAAGCTTAGATTTATCATGAGTCATCTCCTGTTACGGAGCATATTTTAGCTTTAACAAAATGCAGGCATTTGTTTTTCTGTGTTCCTTCCTGCTTTGAACATTCTCATGTAAGGACATAATGTTTAGAGCTATTTCAGCTACTTAGTGACCGCAAGGGAAAAGCAAAAATAATTCCATGGAAGCCCACTCAATATCCTGACATCATTTGGTTGAATTAATCCTAGCACCAACTACCTCCAGATTTCTCTTTTAAAACACATTAAATATGACTTAATTTTCTTGTTCTCTATTGCTTGTAGATAAAAAGATCACCTAAGACAGAGAAAAATTGCCTGAAAATGCTCTCATGCCATTGAAGTAACTATCATAGAAGAGTTGATAACTATGATGATATATATGTATATATATATCTCATAGAGTTATATCTATTTCTCTCTATATGTATGTATCATCATTAGAGATTTATATAACATTTATATATATTATATATATTATATATATTATATAAATCTTTAAATCCAAATGATTCATCTTATGCTTTGGCTCCTCACTATTGGTGATTTTGACTTTGTCTTTTTCAAAACACTTTCAATGTAATGATAATGAGAAAATTAAATTAAATTCGACACCAGGCACTAAGTATATTTTCATCCTCAGTTGTATGTTTCATGCTTTAAAACTTTTATTACTATGATGATGTGTATGTCTGTGTGGCAGTATGTACATATTAATGCAGATGCTAGAAGACAGTGTTAGATTCCTTGACCTAGAGATACAGGCCATCTGACATGGTGTTGGGAAACTCTTAACTCTGCTATCAGAACTGTACCTTATCTTTCCAAATAGCTATCACTTTATCCCTTTATTTGTTTGTTTTAAATTGCTTGTTTGTTATGTTTTGTTGTTGTCATTAATTTTGTTTTTTTGAGACAGGGTTTCATTGTGTATTCTTGGCTGTCCTCGAACTCTGTATACCTGACTTTCCTTGAACTCAAAGATACCCTGCTGGTATTGCAGGTGTGTGCTACCATACCCAGCTCTAGCCACTTACTTGCATATTTTAAATTCATGTCATCAGTTCAACCAGATTGTAACCTTCATGGTGGAAATGATTGGTTTATAGAATACTGTCATGATACTAAAAATGGACATTTACTTATTATATTAAATTATTGCTTTTATTCCTGCTTAGTTTATTATAAAGTCTCTAAAATTCATTTTGCCAAAAAGAAGAATGTTTCTTTTAAGGTTCAAGGTGTAGTTGTCTTTCTCCATTATCCACTCCAAGTACAATTTCATTGAATTATCTCTATTGGTAATTGATAGCTTCTAGAGAGGGAAAATCAGTTTCCTATAATGGAGTGACATTAGCTTAATTAATCACACTCTAGGGTAGGCCTCATGCTTTGGAATAGTTGGTGTTATTACCCAATGCAAAACAGACTATGTGGCTTTGTGTGGGGGTGGTTGATTGTTTTCTTCATTTATTTTTGTATTTTTGTTGCTTTGTTTTGGCTTATTTTATTTTTTACAAGAGAGAAATAACATAAAATTGGATGGACAGGAAGCTGTAGGAGTTGAAAGGAACTGGGGCAGGGAAATAACATGACCACAATATATTGTAAGAAATTTAAACATAAAAATTTAAGTAATTAATTATTTTATAATTGAATGAATTGTAGTAGCAGTGGTTCACCAACTTTTGTTGGTGCACTTTAAGATTTTTCAGCCTGAAAAAAATTACAGAAATAAGATGATCACAGTAGCCAAAAACAAGATCAAAGAAATTGATGTAACTCTAACCAAGCAAGTGTAAGATCTATCTGACAAGAGCCTCAAGTCCCTGAAGAAAGAAGTTGATGAGGACCTCAGAAGATAGAAAGAACTTCCATGTTCATTGATAGGTAGGATTCACAAAGTGGAATTGGCCATCTTTCCAAAAGCAATCTACAGTTTCAATACAATTCCCATCAAAATTCCAATACAATTCTTCACAGACATGAAAAGAGCAACTTCATATAGAAAAACAAACAAACAAACAAAAACCCAGGATAGTCAAAACAATTCTGAACAATAAAACAGCATCTGTGTGAATCACCATCCCTTACTTCAAGCTGTATCACAGAGCAATAGTGATAAAAACAGCATGATATTGGTACAGAGGCAGGCAGGTCAATCAATGGAATAGAATTGAAGACCTAGAAATAAACATAGACACCTATGGACACTTGTTCTTTGACAAAGAAGCGAAACCCATATAATGGAAAAGAAGAAGAGGAGAAGAAGAAGAAGAAGAAGAAGAAGAAGAAGAAGAAGAAGAAGAAGAAGGAGAAGGAGAAGGAGAAGGAGAAGGAGAAGGAGAAGGAGAAGAGGAGGAGGAGGAGGAGGAGGAGGAGAAAAGAGGAGGAGGAGAAAAGAGGAGGAGGAGGAGGAGGAAGAAGAGGAAGAAAGCATCTACATCAAATGGTGCTGGTATAACTGGCAGTCTGAATATAGAAGAATGTAAATTGATCCATATTTAGCACCCTGTTCAAAGCTCAAGTCCAAGAGGATCAAGGATCTCAACATAAAACCAGATACATTAAATCTAATAGGAAAGAAGGTGATAAATAGCCTCGAATGCATTGGCACAGGAAAATATTTCCTGAGCAAAACACCAACAGGTCAGGCTTTAAGATCAACAATTGGTAAATGAGACCTTAAGAAACTGAAAAGCTTCTGTAAAGCAAAAGACACTGTCGATAGGACAAAGGGCAGCGTACAGATATGGAAAAAAATCTTCACTAACTGTTCATCCTATAGAAGGCTAATATTGAAAATATATAAAGAACTCAAGAAATTAGACTCCAAAAACCAAGTAACCCAATTAAAAATGGGGTAAAGAGCTTAACAGAGAATTTTTACCACATGAATCTATAATGGCTGAGAAGCTCTTAAAGAAATGTTCAACATCCTTAGTCATCAGGGAAATATAAATCAAAACTAGTGTAAGATTACATGTTACACCCAGCTGAATCGCTAAGATCAAAATCTCAAGGGACATTACGAGATGGTGAGATGGTGAGAAAGGGGAGAACTCCTCCATAGCTGGTAGGATTTCAAACTGGTATAATCACTCAGGAAATCAATCTGGTGCTTCCTCAGAAATTTGGAAACAGCTCTACCTGAAGACACTGGCATACCACTCCTGAGAATATGCCCTAAAGATACTCCACAATATTCCAAGGACATGTGTTCTACTATGTTCATAGTAGACTTATTTGTAGTATCAAGAAACTGGAAGCAACCCAGATGTCCCTCAACCAAAGAATGGATACAGAAAATGTGGTTCATTTACTCAATGGAAATCTATAGAGCTACTAAAAACAAGGACATCATGAATTTTGCAGACAAATGGATGGAACTAGAAAGTATCATCCTGAATGAGATAACCCAGACCCAAAAGCACAAGTAGCATATATATTCATTGATAAGTGGATATTAGCCAAAAAGTACAGAGTACCCAAGATACAACCCACGGACCCTTAAAAGTAAAACAAGAAAAAAGTGAGGATGTTTTGATCCTACTAAGAAGGGGCAACAAAATAGTAATGGGAGGCAGAGGGAGGTTGGCACCTTGATGGGAGACAGGAGGGGAAGAGGAAAAGGGGGCAGAATCAGGAAAGGGAGGAAACTTGAGAGAAGCACAGAGGGCCAGGTGAATGAATGGAAATATGCAGCTGCTGGGGAGTAGGGAGGTGAGTAGGTTGGGAAGTGTAGGGAAGCTCTAGTAAGTCCCAGAGACCTGGCATGTGGTAGGTTCCTGTCTAAAAGAAATTCAGGAACAAAAGTATAACAAAGAGTAAACAAATGGCTAACCACTGACCGGCCCAACTTGGGATACATCTCATGGGCAGGCACTAAACTATTAGTCCTACTGTATTGTGCTTGCAGACAAAAGCCAAGTATTGCTATTCTCTGAGAGGCTCTACCAGCAGCTAACTGATACAAATACAGACACCCACCATTGGAGTGAGGTCCGGAACCCCTATGGAAGAGTTGGAGGAAGTATTGAAGGAACCTGAAAGGATTAGGAAGACCAACAATGACAACTAACCTGGGCCCCAGGAAGCTCCCAGACACTGAGATACCAAGCAAAGAGCATAGACAGACTTATTCTAGGTGCCTGGCTCATAAGTAGCAAAGAAGTGTCTTATCTGGCCTCATTGAGAGAGGATATGCCTAATTCTGTAGAGAGACTTGATTCCCCAGGGATAGGGGATGCCTGGGGGGTCACCCTCTAAGAAGCAAATGGGATGGGCGAGGAGAAACAACTCTGTGATGGGGGAACAGGAGGAGGGAAAAACTTGAGGTGTAAATAAAGAAAATAATTAGTTAATAATTAAAAATTAAAAAATAATTTTCAGCCTTATCATAGTGTGAAAGTAATATATACTCAGAGAAGTCACAATTCTAATGTTCAGTTTTGACCTTTCCTCTGACTAGCAACATGTGGTATGTTACTCTCTATCAATGCTCAGCAGAAACACTAAGCCATAGCCTCCAGACATTGACTATGGTGGTGAACTGCCAACACTCTGCATTATGCTATTATGTAGGTCATCGACAAAGTTTAGTCATACAATTTTTTTTTACTTTCACAGCTTTCAATTGTGTTTTGTGGATTGTAATGCCATAATTTGAGGAGCATCCCTATATTTGTGAACAAATAAACAAAGCTCCAGTCTGAGAAAGGAATTATTGGATGTTTTTACTGTATAATATGTTAAAACAAAGCTAGATATAAAAGCTTGCTATGTACCAAGGCTGTACGTCAGTATACTGCTTCTAGTGACAAACTTGTACTGTTTTCTATAGTATTAATTATTCTTGTCAATTGTGACACAATGGTAAACATTGGTGTATTTAAACATAGAGAAAGTGCCACAAAATATGTTACACAGATACAATAAATCCTTATACCTGTGTAGGGAATTTACTTTGATGGACAATTGCAGAAATTAAGGCTGTTCTGGATGTCAATGAGTACAATTTGTGTGTAAAGGCACAGAACATCACTGCCCACTGTTTTACACATGTAGATTCATTCTGGCAATCCTTTGGGTAGCTTTGGTGTACGTAGAGTTTATAATGGACAAAATTGACATTAAACCAAGAACAAAATAATATTGTACTATCAAAAGTGAGGCAAACATGAACTATAGATACTTCAGCATAACAAATATTGTTCATTATAAATATGTATACTCTCAAATGGCATTTCTATATATGTATGGTATATGTATAAGTGAATATACATGGGGCATGTAAAGTAAACATAAAAATTATAGTACAGGCCAGGCAGTGGTAGCTCATGCCTTTATCCCAGCACTCAAGAGACAAAGGCAGGTGGATCTCTGTGAGTTCAAGGCTGACCTGGTCTACAGAGCAATTATAGGACAACCAAAGCTACATTGAAAATCCATGTCTTGGAAAAAATAAACTATATATGAACAATAGCGCAATAACTTGCTCATTTATTATCAATTTTAAGTACTACATACTGTTCATAATTGGATGTGCAGTACCTTTATGCAATTACCACCATAGTAAATTTGCTTATACCAGCCCCATCACATATAAGTGAGTACTGAATTATGAAGTGCTATGATGGTAAGACAGCCACAGCATCACTAGATGAAGGGAATTTGTGAGCTGTATTATAATTTTATGGGACATTCCTTGAGCATATAGCCCATTGTCAACTAAATGTTATTGTGTAACACATAACTGTATTTTGATTACTTCAGATCTTTGCTTTGCCCAAGTCAATCTGGTAGGTTTATGACCTATGAGCTGTTCTACAAAATAGCCTTAGCAGCTCAAGAATGCAATAAATGAGTGCTATATTAGTTGATATCTTAATTATTCAAGCAAATGGATTGTTCATTTGGCAAATCAATTTAAGGAATTGACTATGTGTACCAATGTTGTTATTGTTTTAACAAACAGCAGGATTTAAAGATTATGAATATACTCCTATCTTTTTGAGTATTTGCTAGTGCCTTCATCTTTAGCCTTTAGTTATATTTTAAGACTAAATCTATCAGTATATATGTCTATCTCTGAGTGTTCTCTATCTTTCTCTCTTACTCTGTAGCACACTCACTAATACATAACTTGAGTCCATGACTTCTAAAAGGTCTTCATATTACATTTACATTATTTGTATCCACTCTCCCTTTTACTCGTATCATTATGTTTTATGTGAAGAAGTCAAAGATAACATCTACTCAAAGATAAATGTCAGGAAAAACAGGCAATTAGAATTTTAGCACCTGCACAATTCAATTTCAAAGCACTTTAAACAACAGTGCTAAATTTACTAGAGAAAAGCAAATGTTTATCTTAAATATGGTTTAATCCTCTTTTCCAGGAAGTTTATATAACAAAAATACAGCTGGAGGCTACAGTGGCACATTTATAACCGTATTTGGTTTTGTTGTTGTTGTTGTTGTTGTCGTTGTTGTTGTTTTTTGTTTGGTTGTTTTTTTCTTAACCAGGAAACCTATCAAAATCTGCTTAGCTAGTTTGAATGGCTTTTTCTGCCTCTCTATGTCTTCTCATTTGATTTTGTGAGTTCAAACTGGGTTAGTGATACCAGCCAGGAGAAATCGTTTTCTCTTACTTTGCCAACTGGATAGGATTGGGATAAGTAGAAAAGTAAGCTAGCCACATGGTATCATTTAGGACAGACTCTTCATGTATCTCTGCTTCATCCAAATTTCCTCTTACTAGGACAGCTTTAGATTTCCTATTTCGAGTCATTACTTGGAAATAAAACAAAACTCATAGTAAGCTACATATGGCATGTAAATACATCCTCCTATTGGGAAATAAGACAATGTGTCAGACTGATTATGCCTCACTGGCAGGAAGAAAGATGAGGTAAGTTATTATGAGGGACTCAAGTATTAGCCCTTAACCAAATTTTAAGCAGCCACATTTTCTTTCATATGTTTCATAAGGCTAATTTCATATGCCCTTGCCGGATTAGACTCATATCCAGAGGGGTATCACATACTATTGGCAGGACTTAGTTCCATGTGCATATTAGGACTATATTTTCCCTTAAAATTTCATTAGACCCTGTCACTTATAACTTTCTTGGCTCTTTTTACATGGTTCCTTCAATCTTTAAAACCAATAAAATATTTTTTATAAACTTCATAGCTTACCCTTTTGCTACTAGGTCGGAAAAACTCAGCTTTTAAAGAGATTGTATCACTGAATTGAGCTCTTCTGGAAAATCTCCCCTTTGCTCTATAATATTACACATTCACAGTGTTAACACCAACTAAAGTATAGGGTCTGCAAAATTCTGCCTAGAACATCCGAACTTTTCTCTTATTAAACAGTTTGCTTCTTTATTTCTTCTGGCTAATGTGTAAGAATTATTTAATTATAATAAATGTTATATTGAAAAAGTTTATATTCCTTGCTCCTTGTTGCCATAAGCATAATAGTATATACTGATAGAACAAGCCTTCATTATTCATAGTCATAGGCTGTAAGTCACAATAAAGAAAGCACACAAGAAGAAAAAGATATTGACAGTACGAATAAATTAAGACATGCTTCATGTAGAAATGCTTTCAGGCATTGCTGTGATAATGTGAGTCAGTTATAAACTAAAAGGACACTCAAAACAGTACTGTTTTAGTTTTTTTAACTTATATAAGTTTTGAATTGTACAAACTTCTTTGAGTGAGTCTTATGATATTGCTTTGCCTGAAGTATGAAGCAAACATGATTAGGTCAGCATATTTCCACAAGACTCTGAAAGTCAAGAGAAATATTTAGTTCTTTCCATTAGCACAAGCTACTTTTGGACATTCCCTGAGAGACAGAGGCATTCAACGTTTTCACGTTAGCTTGATAAATTGCATGTTCACTAGTATAAATGGAGTCTTATTGTCCAAAGAGGGCATTTAAGCAGGAGTATGAGAGAGTAGTAACAGGGTCCTATCTTGTTAAACTGTAATGAATTGTTTTATATTAATTGGTATCACTAGTAAAAGAAGAAAAGAATGTCTGACACTGTGGTAATTAGATGCCAGCATCATATACCTACTGGGGCCAGGAGTACAAAGTAAATGGTAAAAGATCTAAATAGGAGATAAAACAGATTGGTGGGGATTCTTCTGAATAGAAAAGCATATGCTATGTCTAAAATACCTACTCATCTCCAATTAATTATTGCCTCATGTTAATTCAGAACAGATCTAGAAAGAGAAAAGAATGACAACCAAGATAAACAAAAATGAACAAAAGAAAGTAAATAGGCATATAATACCTGAACTGTATGAAACAAAGAATAAAGAGACAGCTTAAAGACAAGGAAATACTTTATTTGTTAAGAATAATGGTAAGGATTAGAAAAAAATTCTTATTTAAAAATATAATATTAGCCTCCTCCCAGGCTACTCTCATCCTACAGGGATATGGTCTCTTGGTATTGACTCAAGATTTACCTACTTTTTCTTGGTGGCCTCTTTCAGCCAGTCCTTCTAGTCCTTCTGTAGTACTTCTTAGACTGAGATGACTTCAGAACCTTTCTCTACCAGTAACTCAAAACAATCCCAGTAGGATGGGACTCCAGCAGAATATCTTTATCTTCATGCCTGTCCTCCATTCTGGCTTCTCCAGACTTAGCCTTAGTCCTGCTAAACTTTGTCAGCAGAAGCTCCATTTTCCAGTCAATATCTATCCCCTAGGAACCCTATCTCTTGATGTGCACCCAGTCACACTAGTCCTCCACCAACATTTTTCTTAGCCTTTCTTTGAGCTCAATTCTACTCCTTTGTGACTCACCACCAACCTACAGAACATCTCTATACCTGGAACCCCACACTCACAACACTTCACTGAGACTTGGGCGCTGAACAGCTGTCACACTTAGCTAGGACTCAGATTGCGCAACAGAAACCAAAGCACACACTCATATGTATTTAAAGCCTTAGCTAATGCAATAAGCCAACTAAAGGAAATCAAGACAATTTAAATAGGAAAGGAAGAAGTCAAAATATCTTCCTTTATAGAGAATTGCACTTTATAAATAAAATACCCTAGAAACTCCAGTAGAAAACTTCTAGAGCTGAAAAAAAAAACCTTCAGCAAAAGTAGTAGAGTTACAGAATAACACACAAAACCCAGTAGCTTTCCTAGCGCAAATGACAAACGTGAAAAAGAAATCAGGAAAATAGCACCTTTCACAATCACCTCAAAAATTACCTTTGGAAAACTTTAAGCATCTGAAAGATTCATGTAATAGAAACCTTACAACATTAAAGATAGAAATTTAGGAACCAGATGATCAAAAGATCTCCCATGCTCATTGAATCAGTAGGAATAATATTGTGGAAATGGCTATCCAACCAAGAGCAATCTACTGATTCAATCCAATCTATTAAAATCCTAATACAATTTCTTACAGAAATTGAACAACTACTACTGCTGCTGCTGTTGCTGCTGCTGCTGCTGCTGCTGCTGCTGCTGCTGCTGCTGCTGCTGCTGCTGCTG
>NW_021604562.1:7713173-7731585 GCF_004785775.1 Grammomys surdaster | reverse complement strand
TGCTGCTGCTGCTGCTGCTGCTGCTGCTGCTGCTGCTGCTGCTGCTGGTACTACTACCACTACAAAACAACAGCAAGGAGTTTTTTACTTCATATGGAAACAGAAGAAAAAGTGTAAAGCTAAAAGACTAAATAATAAAAGAACTGCTGAGAGTATAACCATTTCAGATTTCAAGTTGCAGTAAAGAGCTGTTGGAATGAAAACTACTGCTCTTGGTTATCCTTGAGAACTTGAGAGGAAAGCCCTATTATTACACGAGTAAGGCCCTACTGCTAAAGAATCAAAGAACATGATGAAATTAAGCTTTTATGGACCTTGAAGCTTTCCCACTACTGTCTAGCTGTCATAGTTCTGGAAGGTGGTAAGCAAGCTGCTAGCGAAGAAAAGTAAGCATAAAGTATATTCAGCTATTAACTCTGCTAGCTGCAATGACCTTGCATGGCAAGATATGCCTACTTGTATATTAATGTCAGATACATCATGGAAGTAACCAGCCACTTTCTGAATGAGTTTAATTCCCATTCCATAAGATAAAACCACACTACAATTATCAAGCCAAGAACCTATTGCTAAACAGATTACATGCCCTAGGGAAGAACCTAATACTATGACTCTACTACAGACACATAGTATTTTTAATTAATTAATTTATTTATTCATTTTGATCCCTATTGCTGCTCCTCTCACTGTGCCCCTCTCATACACTCTCTTCCCCATCCCCTTTGCTTCTGGAGCCCCCAGGGAGTATCCCTGTACCCTGGTACATCAAGGCTCTGCAAGGCTAGAGACATCCTCTCCCACTGAGGCCAGACAAGGCCTCCAAGTTAGGGGAAAGGATTTTACAGACAGCCAACAGCTTTGGAGATAGACCCCACTCCGGTTGTTGGAGGATCAACATGGAGACTGAGCTAGACATCTGCTAAATACTTGCAGGGTGGGGTAAGGCTAGGTCCAGATCGTGTACGCTCTGGTCGGTGGTTCATTGATTCTGCTGGTCTTCCTTTGGAATTCCTATTTTTTTTTAGGGCCCTCAATTCTTCTCCCAATTCTTCCATAGGAGGCACCGAACTCAGTCCAATGTTTGGTTGTGGGACTCTGCATTTGTTTTAGTCAGCTGCTGGGTGAATCCTCTCAGAGGACAACATGTCCCTGTCTGCAAGCTTAACATAGTATCAATAATAGCGTCATGTATTGGTGCTTGACCGTGGGATGATCCTCAAGTTGATCTTTCATTGGTTGGCCATTCTTTTAGTCTCTGCTGCATGTCCCTGTCCCTGAATTTTTTGTAGAAAGGATAAATTTTGGATCGAAACTTTTGTGGATGGATTGGTATCCCTATTGCTACAATGCAGCTCTTGATTGACTACAAGAGGTTGCCCTTTTTGGTTCCATAGCCCCACTGCTCTGAGTTTCAACTAGGTTCACCCCATTGACTCTTAGGGATCCTCTCTCCTTCCAGGTCTCTGACATGTCTTCAAAATGCCCCTCAACCCCCATCCCTGCCAGCTACAGATTTCCATTCATTCTCCTGGCCCTTTAGTCCTCTCTTCTGTATCGCCCCTCACTTGATCCTGAACCCACATTCCCCACCCCTTCCCCTCTCCCAAGGAGTTCCTTTCCTTCATCTGCTTTCTATGACTTTTATTTCCCCCTTTCTAAGTGAGATTCAAGCATCCTTGCTTGAGCCTTCCCTCTTCTTTACCTTCTTTGGGTCTGTGAAGTGTAGCATGGGTATCCTGTATTTTATGGCTAATGCCAACTTATAAGTGAGTACACATTATCCTTTCGGATGTGGGTTACCTCAGTTGAGATGGTATTCCGAATTTCCATCCATTTGCCTGAAAAATTCATGATGCTTTTGTTTTAATAGCTGAATAATATTCCATACTGTGGATATACCACATTTTCCTTATCCATTCTTCAGTTGAGGGACATCTAGGTTACTTTCAGTTAATTGATATTATGAATAAAGCTTCTGTGAACACAGTTGGGCAGGTGTCCCTATAGTACAGTGGAGCATCTTTTGAGTATTCCCAGGAGTGGTGCTTCTGAGGCTTGAGGTAGAACTATTCCCAGTTTTCTGAGATACTGCCAAATTGATTTACAAAGAGGTTGTACAAGTTTTCACACTCACCAGCAGTGGGGGAGTGTTCCCCTTGCTACACATCCTTGCCAGTATGTGTTATCTCTTGAATTTTTGTCTTAGCCATGCTGACTGGTATAAGATGGAATCTCATGGTCGTTTTGATTTGTATTTCCCTGATGACTTTGAACATTTCTTTAAGTGCTCTTCAGCCATTCAAGATTCCTCTGCTGAGAATTCTGTTTAGCTCTGTATTCTATTGCTTAACTGGCTTAATTGAGTTTTTAGTGTCTAACTTCTCAAGTTTTTTATATATTTTGGATATTAGTCCTCTCAGATGTAAGGATGGGAAAGATCCATTCTAAAACTGTAGGCTACCATTTTGTCCTATTGACAGTGTCCTTTGCTTTACAGAAAATTTTCAGTTTTATGAGGTCTCATTTATCAATAGTTAATCTTAAAGACTGAGCCACTGGTGTCCTGTTCCAGGTATTGTCTCCTGGACCAATATGTTCAATGCTTTCTTTTCTATGAGATGTAGTGTTTTATGTTGGGTTTCTTGATACACTTGGAGTTGAGTGCTGTGTATTGTGATAAATATGGATATATTTACATTCTTCTACATGTAGCCATCCAGTTAGATGAGCACCATTTCTTGAAGATGTCTTCTTTTTTATTATATGATTTTGACTTCTTTACCAAAAATCAAGTGTGTGGGTTTATTCCAGGATCTTAGATTCTAAGACCCTGACCATTGACCAACTTGTCTGTTCCTATACAAGGAGATATCTGAAGATGGAAAGACCTTCCATATATATACATAGCTCTGTGGAATTAACATAGTGAAAACAACCATCTTGCCAAAAACACAGCCAATTTAATTTCCATCAAAATTCCAACAAAATTCTTTAAGGCTTTGAATGAGTAATTCTCAATTTCATGTGGAAAAATAAAAAAAAATAAAAACAAGATAACTAAGACTATCCTGAATAATAAAAGAACTTCTGAGAGCATCACCATCCCTGACTTCAAGCTGGACAATAGTAATAAGAAGTCTCATGTTAAGATGAGGCCTGATGACTCATCATTATACCCATAAATGAATGCATATGTCAACTCTCATCAAAGAAGCTTCTTTTATTAGTAGATAGAGATTAACATGGAGATCATAGATGATCGAGGTGCAGAGAATAAGAAAGTGCAGAACTTTGAGATCTAAACCACGTATCTATATCACATTCCTCCTTCCAAGGCTCTGAGATTATGGCTAAAACAGAGCCAAAAAATGTAAGATCCATTGGTGGTGACTGACTACAAGGAAATAGTATTGTCTGCATATAGCAGAGCAGTTGTACATAAATATTAACAGCAGTTGAGACAGTATGCATAAGGTCTGTGGAACTCAGACTATCCCATCTAAGGAACCATTCAAAATTGATTGCTGCTAGGAGTGGGTGGATTTTTTTTCAGTAAGCATGAGATCCTTGCTTGATAGACCTCCTTCCAGTAAATGTCATGCCATACCTCTCAAGAGTATATATGTACCTTAAACAGGTATTGATAGTGCTTTAAAAGGAGGACAGTGTTGGGTGGGTAGGGAAAGACTATTATTATAGGAGGAATGAATGTGATCAAAATGCATTGTACAAGATCCTAAAGAACTAATAAAAATGAGAAAAGAAGAAGACTGTATAATATGCAAAGAAAATCTAATTATACAGTAAACATGGCATGACTTCAATGAAGAAAGTTTGGAGAAATACAGTGACTTATATACTTTAGGAAATAGACATTTTAACACTAAGAGGAAAAATATTTACACAAAGTTTCCATTCAGGAAAGTTTTGTCCCATGGACATAGAGAAAACCACTGCATGTATAGTGGTTCTAAACAACTGAGGTAATGGATGGGAGACTGAGTAAAATGTGATTCTCACTGTTGAAGTTTACAGAAAACAAAGAAGAGGCTATAATCATCCATGTTGTAAAACATTCCAGTTGGAAATATATGATAGGTTATGTTGAGAGAAACATAAGTAATACTTTGACTTACACATATATTCGTGGAGTAGTATACATGCATTTATTTCCTGATTCTGTTCACAAAAATCCCTGAAAGTGATTAACATTAATAGCAAAGAGAATATCTAGCACCCCAATGTCAGTATCTAAATAGATAAAAATTAAAATAAAATGACAACAAAAGCACTAATTAAGTGAGAACTAAATGTTATTTCTTTAAAGGCCTTAGAATGACATTTAGGCCCCATTATTTGTATATTTAGCAGAGACACAAAGGAACTCGAAAGATTCACAGAGGACTAAAGTAAGTAATTAGGCATGTATTTATTAGAAGCTCTAACTGTAGGGGAACAAACGTTTGATTGATTGGGGATGAATGCTCATTTCTCTGATGATCTTCCATTATACTGTGAATGACCACAACCACAAAGATCCTAAAAAGAATGAAATGCCTATTAAGTATCAGGGAGATTCTTAGGTGGGATCTTTAACAAACAAACAAACAAACAAACAAACAAACAAAAAAGGGCCGTTAGATAAAAGCTGAACATTTTGGAATAAAGTAAGGGTGATAATAAATAATAATTTACCAGTTTTGGTTCATTAGCTTGTATGCCACACTAATTTATGATGTTAACAGTGAACATTGGGTGTAGGAATATGTAGGAATATTATATACCATCTTCATATGATGGTCCTAAAATTAATTAACTGTGAATTTTTAAACCACACCACAGACTCTAAGAATAAACAAAGTCATTTTCTGTACTCAATTTCTTTCCTCTAACATAAACAGGCAACAAAGAAAATACAAAAATCTCCATTTTTTGAGGACTCCATGAGCTTTGCTAAGTGTTTGTACTGTTGAATATGTGTCACGGAAGAAAGAAGTGAGATTCTAACAATAATATGAAGCACTATACAATGATCATAAGATGGAAGCAATGGTACAAAAGAATATTTTAGTACAATAGTACAAAGAACTTCAACAAATCACTATACTACCTTAGACGGGAGTCTATAATATTTGTGTGTGTGTGTGTGTGTGTGTGTGTGAAGATGCATATGTGTTATGAAATCATTCTGGGGATATGTAACCAAGACAGATGAATATGGAAGAAATATATACAGTAAGTAGAGGAAGGAGAGCATTTGCACAGAAAAATTAATCATCTTCATCTTGGGAGATTAAGTTCTCCTTTGAGAAATTTGTCTAGTCTTTTTGTAACTGTTCTGGGATGATAGCCAGATTATTTTATATCATTTGACTATGGACTCGAATGGAATTTTGTGTGGGTGGTTTCAGACTGATAAGAAGTACACTATTAAATTTTCACATAAAGTGCATGTATATAGAGCTTAGAGTCTAGATTTTGTGAGTATAAAAGATACTATTTTATATACAAAATTTTACTTTTCATTTGATCTATACAATTTATAAGAGGTAAGACAAAGTGATTTTTCATGATGTTCCCTACAGGAAAGAGCAAAAGAGGAAATAATAATTAGTTGAAGGGTATACAAACAGAAAGTTGCAAACATTGAAATCAAGACCAGGGTCTTGACTTTTATTCTAGTGCTATTTTACTTTTGCAAATGCTGCCTCCTACACGTGGCCTAAATCTTAAGCCTGACTAGTTTGGCACAGGCCCCAAGCTGTCCTAATGTTCTAGAGAAAAGAACTCAGATGAACATCCAGTGAAGTCAGCAGTGATTCTTTATGTAATTGGAACTGAAATAAGAGGAAAATCATCTGTGCCATAGGCATGAAATGACAGCTGATTGTTTCCTCTTCTCAGCACTACCTGTTAATATGAAACAGCTCATGGCCTATTGATACTGCTGTGGTGACAATTAGCTGATGATTTGTCATGAGAACCTGGATAAGATGCACTTTGAACCAAAATGTCATTAATAAAAGTACATTATTGTATTATCATTTTCCTGAGTGAGTTTCAGATTAAAACTAAAACATTTATCAGATTCTTAATCAAGTTATCTGCTTCATGAAGATGGAGTCAAACCAGGATATTTGGCTCAGCATTTGGGTAGTTGATCAATTAATTAGACATCAATGATAAGGCTCTCAGAATATTAGCGGAAGCTATTTAATTTACTTTTACACTTTTAATGGACATTTATTCACAGAGAACACTGATAAAGATGTAAAGAAAGGAGAATTCCCTGTAACTAGGGGATGCAATGAATATTCCAATAACCTAATGATTCTATTTTTTCTTTCCTATACCAAACAAGAAAATCAACCCAAATTACCAAGGTAGTGATCCTGTGGGAAGAGTGTCTGAACATTGTAGAAAAGGAGAAAAAAGTCTTAGAAAAATAAGTAAAACAATGTTGGAAAAATAAGCCCTAGGCAACTACAGTCTCACTTCTTACATTAAGGTCTTTGACACATTTTGAATTGACCATGTACAGAAAAAGAGGGGGATCAAGTTTCACATTTCTACAAGTGGATATCTTGTTTTCCAAGAACTATATATTAAAGAGACTATCTTTATTCCAGTGAATATTTTTAACACTTTGCAAAAAAAATTAAATGGCTCTAACTATGTATGTTGATGTCTGAAACATAGATACCACTAGTATACATGTTAGTTTTTCTGCCAATACTATGTAGCTTTGTCTATTGTGGCTTTATGGTATAAGTTGAAATTAAACATTGTGATGCCTCTTGCATTGTTGTCTTTGCTCAGGATTACTGCATTAGTTACTTTTCTGTTGCAAAAATAATATGAAATGTAAGATAATGAAGACAAGTTCATTTTGGCTTTCAGTTCAAGTGTACTAAAAGTTCATCATGGAGGAAATTATACCAGTAAGCAGCAAATGTGGCAGCAGGAAGCTGAAAGCTCATGTCTTCAAATGCAAGCACAAAATAGGGAAAATGAACAGAAAAACAAAGGACTTGGCTATATATTCTCAAAGCCCACTCCCAGTGATATACTTCTTCCAGCAAGGATGTATTATATACACCTTCCTAAGTAGCAACACCAAATGGGATCCAAGTATTCAAATGCTAGAGCATAGGAGAGAGAATTCTCATTCAAACCACCATAATTGCGTTGGTTATTAGAAGTCTATTGTGATTTCACACGCAACTTAGTTTTCTTCTATATTTCTATGAAGTCATTGAAATTTTTTGTGGATTTGATAGAATTTGTGGATCACATTTGGTAACATAGTCATTTCTACCTATTATAGAAAACCAGGGAAAACACTTCAAGATATAGGAATATGCAAGGGCTTTCTGAAAGGTGCATCAATATCTCAGAAATTAATTCCAAGAACTGAAAAATAGGATTACATGAAATGGAAAATCTCCAATGCAGTGAAGAAAATAACAGTGAATAAAGACATAGCTGACAGAATGGGAGAGAAATTGCCGCCAATTATACATATATAGAAAACAAAAACATTTAAGACTCAAGCACACAAAAGAAAATGAATAAAACCAAAAGGAAGCAAATGAAATGAGCTGACATTTTCCCAAAAAATAAGCAAAGATGACCAATAGATGTAAAAAAATAATATTCAACATCCTTAGGTATCAGAAACATTAAAATTAAAACTTAACTGAAATTCTGTTGGGATGATAATCATAAGGAGGAGAATGAAGAGAAAGAAGAAGGAGGAGGAGAAAGAGGAGAAGGAAGAGGGGGAGGAGATAGAGGAAGAGGAGGACAACACATGTGAGTTCAGCTACTTGTACTCGTCATTCTAGTTCTTGTCCACTCTAGTTCCCCAATCTCTGAGTCTGCTTGTCCAAGAACCCCATGTACTTCTAGACTGTCTTTCTCCCTTTAAGATTCATCAGATACCAGCTCAATCCCTATCAGTAACTCTCTAGGGAACCCATGTGGCCCAGAGCATCAGATAAGTAATGACACTCCCCTTCCATGCCACATCCATTCAGGATGTCTAAGCAGCATAGCTGCTCATTAGGGATTGACAGCTCCAAATTAAGAAAAAGATACAGATATTCACTCTCCCCCAGTCCTGCTCAATAAGGTTCTTCCATTCTTCACATCATCAATAATTGAAGAACATAGAGGATATACAAATAGAAAAAGAAGAATTTGCGTACACATATTTGGAAGATTATATGATTCCATACATTAGATAATAAAAACTTTACCAGAAAATTTCTGCAGCTAATAAACACATTTAAAATATAAAATTCACATACAACATCAATTGATTTTCTGTCCTCAAATGACAAATATACTAAGAAAGAAATTGGGCATAGAGATAGAGATAGATAGAGATAGATATAGATAGATAGATGGATAGATAGATAGATAGATAGATTTTATATATATGTATAATTTATCTTAAATAAATACACTCCATATATTACCACATTATATATACATTTGAATGACCAGGGAAGTAAAAATGAAAGGATTGTACAATGAACACTTTAAAATACTGAAAGACTAAATTGAAAACTGTTCAAATCATTGACTAAGACCATGATTGTTAGGAATATTGTAAAAGTGACCATGCTGCCGAAAACAATCTATAGATTCAATGCAATCACCATAAAAATATAACATAGTTATTCACAAAAAAATCATAAAAAACAATCAGTCTTCATGATCCAACACAAAATAGCTAAAATAATCCTGACTTATAAAAGAATAGCTTAAGGTGTCACCTTGGAGAAAAGACAGTATCTTCAACAAGTAATGCTTGTAAAATTGAATAGCTACATGTAGAACACGGATGATCTCTAACCCAACAAAAAAATCAACTCAAAATTAATCAAAGATCTCAGTTTAAGACCTGATACCATAAATTTGTTAAATAAGAAAGCTAGATTGGTCAATAGGAAATCTTGATGTACATGGGTCCTTGGAATATGCAGATTTTCGGTTTCTAAGCAGGAACTATCCCAATAATCAACGTAGAAGACCTACAATAGCAACTAAAGCTAGTGATCACCTCCAATAAAATGCCTTCTTTTCATATTATTGTCTTTTTCATTCTCTACTTTGAAATTAAGAGCAAACAAGTAGGTCCTAATACATAAGAACAAGCATATGTTCTGTACCAATATCTATAAAACCTGAAAGCAAAGAGAAAGCCACCCAAAATGTCACTATATATATATATATATATATATATATATATATATATCTTTATTACAGTTCACTCTGCCACCATCAGCTGAATTTTCAGTTGGAAGTAGAACTATACCTAGAAAATCAGCCACTTTTAGGAAAAATGTAATCTTGCACAGAAAGCTTAAGTTCATCCCAGGAGACAATGTAGAGCCCAGTTTGAGCACACAATCTTCAATCACATGTTTACTTTCCAAATTTTATATCTAATTAGCAATAATCAGGATAGAACAACTCCAGAACCTCTGCTAGCACTGTCTTCACTATTGATACAGCCTTTGGCCAGTAGTCAGGTTGGAGATGACACCAACTGCATCAATATTTAGTTCATATATCCATCTGGAAGATCTGTAAAAAATGTACAGAGAGTTAGCAATTGTAAGGAAGAAGAAAATCACTAGATTTTAAGGCATAGCGAAGGTGCCCCTCACTTCAATGAAATGGTGATCTAGGAAGAAGAGAAGATGTAGTTCAACAATTTTAGCCAGGGCATCATTTACCTTCATTGACTGGAAAGGACTACAGCAAAAACACAGTGTCTTAGGACATTTCTTGCCATGGTTTGATAGTACTTACTTATGCAGAATACTTTTTTAAGAAAAAGATATTTATCTTCCTACAGCATACTTTAAAAATTGGCAAATGGTTGCTGAATAATTAAAAGTAACTGGACTCTTGCCACAAACAATCATTGTTTTAAATACCATGAAAAACTTGGAAACCAATCCATCTGCTTTGTTTAGTAACTCCCTAAGTGACCTTGGGAATGTTTCTTAAAATCTCCTCAATCTTATGTTCCTTCATTTTGAAGGCTTGCAATGATTAAAGGATAAGTTTATAAATAACTATATATATATATATATGTATATATATATATATATATATACATATATATATATATATATTCTGTAAGTCTGGAAGTGAATGAATCATTGAATGAATCATATAATTTGAGATCTGAACAGAATCTCTTAATGCTCATCAATTCAACCCACACTTTTTACAGATGAAAAATCTGAAACTATAGAGAAAGAACTTGCACAATTTCAATTTTCTACTGAAAATCATCTCCAACTCAACTGGACTCCTACTCTCACTGACCAGTTTCCTTCATGTTGATGGGTTTAGAAAATCTGGAAGGTAAAGACCTTTCCTACTGTGGTCAGCCATTTAAAGAGAATCTTTTGAGTAAAGCCCTAACTTTTTTTATATAGTTGTAATCCAGTTTACATCAGTATTTTGGGAAGACCTTAAAGGAAAGGGTGTTGTTACACAGTTTCCACCAAGATTGAAACCTTAAAGCTGAGAAAGGCTTTAAGACAAAAGGTAAACAACTCAAAATATCATGAAATCCCTGAAACTGAGTAGGTTCGCTAGGCCTCTCCCTCCCAAAAATAAGACACAAATATTGCTTAGAGTCACTTTTAATACAATCTACAAAGAAGATTATCAGATAATGAAAAATGTACAGAAGACTCTGAGATAAGAACAGTTGTCTAGAAGAAGCAAAAACCAGCCTAGCTGCCTAGAAGAGCCTTAGACCAACTAAATCATTTGTAAAGGACATTGTGTAACGTATTGAGCTGCTTGAAGACATTTTAGTGTACTCCAAGTCTCCAGCTTTTGGGGGCTATGACCTATGCTACACAACAACAGGCCATTGAATAGGTGTGTTTTTTCATCCAAGGTGTATGAAAAAGAAAGATAGCACTGAATAAAGTTTTGTGGTCAAAGAACCTAGGTATCCAGCAGACAATTTGGAAACATACAATGTAAGGGTTTTTCTGGTACAAGGGCATCTTGGAAATTGGGAACCAAGAAATACCACAGTCATACCACGTAACAAACCTCACACAAGAGGTTTATTGGGGAGCAACCCAGAATGCTAGCTGACTCTGACCAATGGCCATCAATGCTGAGTCATGGGGGCAGGGAATTTCAAGTCTCAGAGCTCTGAGGTAGGCTGAGGGCAGGCCAATTTTTTCCTTTACCTGTTACCCTATATTCTATTCCCTTTTTGTTTAATATTGATAACTAACTATGGATCAGGAAAAAGGGCAATGTTATTATTAAACTACTTTCTGATATATGAAGATGCCAAAGTTCTTGGGGCAAGCTTGATCTTCATTATCAGGTTATAATCAGACATCATGGACCTCTGGCTCTATAGCCAAGGGCTGCCAATTCTGTAATAACAACTAATTAAAGTTATTGTTTAAAAACTTTTGAATTTGTTGTTGAAGTATTATGAACAACAAGTTTATAAAACAGTGTGCAATTCATGAAATTAGAAAAAAGGAAGAGAAAGGGAGTTAAGAAAGACAGTATTTCATCCCATATTTGACCATCAGCATTGCACTGGTCATCAAGCTCTTCCTTGTGTTTTTAAACAACTGCCTAGAGTTGTCAGATTTTGTCTTTTATCATGCCTCATTGTTTGACAAAGAAGGAACAGTCCTCCCTGAGGAAGAGGCAAAGGCCACCCTTCACAGTTAGTAAAGCTAATCCTTGCCAATATTATCTAATAGTTTTTAAGTAGTTTGCATAGAAATAAGGCTTTTTTCTTAAAACTACACAATAACTTCCTTGTCCTGCATAAAGATGAAGTATCCTATGACTCTGTAGAACTATGTTAACTAATGAATCTACCTATTCATAGATTTGTGTCTGTTTGGTTTTAATAGGTACCTTTCCTAGTATTCCAATAGGTACAATGGGTAGCTATTAGTCCCCTATGCCAGGGAGTTTCCTTTTGACTTAACACTACCTCCTTTTATAGAGGATAAGTATCAATGTTTTCTCCTCCGTAACCATTTCTTGCTGAAATTAGGATGCTATTGTCAGGGACCGGGAAGGCTATAATTATCATAAAAGGCCAGGATGGCCTTTTAGATAATGGGGCATTTATCAAAAAAACCTTGTTCATTCATGTGGAAGAAGAGACAGGGAGGAATCACATTGGCTAAACTGGTTCAAATCAGATTTCAAGATGTTCAGGGCTTGTAGCCATTTGGAACAGGTTGTAGTATGCAACTGGTTCCTGTCAGCTGAGTGGAAATCTGTTGATATGGATATAGACTGGGGACAGAATTAAGGTTTAGGAACGTAAAGAAAAATCATACTTTTGGAACTTTCAGGCCCATAGTCCTCGTATTAGGGAGAGGAGAGGAGTCCCAAGAACAGAGATATCACACCCTCAAGAATAGGCAGGTGGGAAAGCTTAAGGTAGTTACTTGAAGTCCATTTGACTTGTGAGATGCGGATCAGTCTTATATTTCTACAACTCCCTGAAGCTTACATATTTTTTGTTTATAAGAAGTGATAAGAGTTTTATATATATTAGCATTACCATTTTTTGTAATCTGTATTGAAATTCACATTGGAAAAACACAACTAACAGGTGTCATGCCTTTGAGTTTTAGCAAAAGCTTTGGGCTAAAAAGCACTAACATTTTCCTCTGTCTAAAAAAATGGGACATATGGATTGGACAGAGGCTGTTTTAGCATTATGAGAAGCACTTTTATGTCTTTACTTAAAAGAAACCAAGAGGAAATTTAAATCTTGAGCTTTTGACTAATAATAATAGTCAATACTTTATCAGCTTATCAATTATCCATTGATCAATATGAAAACTGAATCTTCAAAATAGAGGAGGAAAGAAATGTAAAACATTTTTCATCACCTAAAATTGTTCACTCATATCTTTACAACTTTCATTTCCATACCTTAAAACAGTAGCTTTCCTATCTTTAGACACTGTTGTAGACCCTCAGAACTTACTTAAGTTTTCACGTTTTTCATCTGACATTTGCCAGATAAATGAATAGTTACTGAGAGCAGTTATTGCAAAGCAAGTTCCTTTAAATCTTTTTGACTTACTTTGCTTTCTTTTCTCTGTCACAGTCAGGTGGTCTGCCTGATATGGGACAGAGATTTTGGGTCTAGAGGAGGTAGAGTCATAAACCAATTCGAGATGGCTTTCCAATAAGGCAGAACAGCATAAAACAACTTTTATATTATTCATACTCAAAAGACCTTTGAATCCCTGCTAAACTTGATCCATTGATCAGAAATCCAAGAGATGAATTCTGAGCCTTGGCCATCAAAGCAGCCACAGCAGGAAGGGCGTTAGCAGTGGTAGCTGGCAGCTGGCAGTAAAGGGAAATGCAAGAAAAAAAAACCAATAAACTCAGAACACAAAAAGCTCATATGCTCAAAAGAGACCAGTCAGAAACAAAGCACACTGCAGCCACTATGATTTATACAGTCAGCAGAACCTGACCCATTTCTGTCTTGGTTCCTATGTTTGCCACAAGACATATAGATATACCTGTAAACCCAGACCACCGCACACACACACACACACACACACACACACACAAAGATAGACAACTTTCCAAACAACAAGAATCAACATGTGGGCAATGTTTCTCTTTTTGCTAAGGAGGGGAGGGGAGTGATGGGAGTGGGGAATGGTGTTTGGTTATAGGAGGGTTTGGGTATCCCATACTCAGGGATGCCCCTGGGAGGCTAGCAAGGGAAGGGGTATGTTGGATTGTGTGATTTGGAGGAGGAGGAAAGGAAAGTCCTGTGAGCTTGCACTTAAGCAGATGAGGAGAAAGTAGAAGTACCTACTTTGGCTAGGAGGTCCTTCCCAAACAAGGGGATGGGATAGGTAGGTGCCACTAGGAAGGAATGGATAAGTGGAATACTTTTAGAAATACAACTAAGTGATAGTTTGGTGAGATTGGTAAAACTATTCCCCTACCCCAACAAGAGGAGGAAAAAGAAGGGGAAGTGGATCTTCAAAACTCCATCAGAACAGAGTACATTGCCTTGGGGTCCAAAAGGAAGGGGAGGGATCAACCTGATACCTTGGTTACTACCTGTGGCTGCCTGTGAAAGATGATGGTAGTCAGGCCAAGGAAGCCTGAACCTCCTTAGTCATCCATGGCCAGGCCTAAGAAGTCAACTAGAAGGTATCTGGGCCTGATATTCCCATGCTGCAAGGGGCATGGGTGCAGTCAACAGCGTAATGTTCCCTTTGATAGCACCTCAGACATGGTCAAGATGGTTTACGAGAGCTCAGACAGGTCTCAACCCAGTGACCTTCCTGACTATATTTGATGCAGAGACCCAGAGGCTCCTGGGCTTTGGGAAGTAAGGGAGCCAGGCCAGTTGCTATACCCAGCTGAAAAGCCTTAGTCAACATATGGTATTTTTGTTTTGGGATTTTTTTCATCTCTCCCATAATACACCTTGAAGGCCATCACTAATATCTTAGTCAGGGGTCCCCTTTTAGGTGTTTTAAGTTTAGCTGTAATATCAAGGGAACTCTGGGAGAAGAAGTGCTGATATAATCAGGGGTTGTTTTCCATCAGTGGGCTTGAGGTCCTGATTGGTATATTGTAAAGGGGACATTATAGGGCATCCGAGGAACTGAGATGGGTTTTCATGTTTCTCTCAAATAATCTCTTGGATTTTATTTTTTTATAATTTACTACTTGTAGAACAGTCTTATGGAGACTGATCAGGAGTCAAGTTATAAATTCATCTCTGGCTAAAATGCTCCCCACTGAGTATTGAAGTTCCATTTAGAATCACAGTCAGTGATCTCCTGGGATTCAACTGGGTAAACAAAGTTAGTTTGTTGGATTTTGTTTGGTATGCACCCTAGCCTGTTCTGAGACTCACCTCAGTGCTCAGTGAAAGAAGGTTGCAAGAATCCTGTAAAAGTCATAGAAGGTCGGGTTTTAAAATTTGGCAATATATTGGAACTCTTTAAGAAAGGTGGAAAATTTAGCAATATAAGACACCTACTTCTTTTCTCTTTGAATGATATCACGTAATAAGAAAGAGACATGTATCCTGATCAAGGCATCCACAGTGTCAGTTTCCCACAAAGGGGAAATCATGGCTAGGTTAGGCCAGGTTAGGGGAAGTAGAGGGCATTTCATAGCAGAGAAGGAACAAGTGGCAGAAGGACTAAGGGTTGTCAGTGGGCTGACAGTTGGCAACAATGAGAGTTGATTGGGCAAGTGGGGGAGGTGTCTCTTGAATGGAGAAAAAGAAACCAAAAGTGCAGGAAGAAAAAAGATCTATGGGTTGAGATCAATAAGGGGGAAGCTTGTTAGCTGGATTGAAAGTAGGTTTGGCTTCATAGTGAGGAAGAGTTAGATGGGAGAACAGGAAAAATAGAGAGAAAGCTTGAGGCAGAAAGAAAAGAAAGCTAGAACACAGGAAATATCTTTCAATTTTTCAAATCTCTTGAAGTAATTGTGGAAGTCCCAAATAATAATAATGGGACCTTGGATACTGTTAAGTGGCAATTTGGATGGATTATCTAAGAGCTATTAAAGTCACATTCAATTGTAAAAGTGAATTAGTTTGGGGCCTTTCAGGTCAGATGCCATGGGGAGAAGCTGGAGGTTTTCTAAGAGGTGTCCCCAAGAAGAATGTGAAGGCATAGATGGCACTATTCCCATGTTATGAATTCATCTCTGGCTAAAATGCTGCCCACTGAGTATTGAAGTTCCATTTAGGGTCACAGTCAGGGACCTCCTGGGATTCACCTGGGTAAACAAAGTAGGGCAGGGGGACAAAAAGGGTCATAGTAGCCTATAGTCGAGAGTTTCTCTAGGATTCAGGGAAGGACAAATGAGGACCAAATCATTTAGGGGGTTGCCACTACACTCAATAGTGTTCAAGGCTAACTACCCAAGGAAACTCAGTGCCTGATACCAGGGATTTCAACAAAGCCTAGATGCTTGCGCGAAGGTAATGAAAAACCCAGCTCAGGAATGAGATCTTGTCCACAGCAAAGGGACTGACATATGGTCTTATAGGATCATAAAAGCCACAAGTCATAGAGAAACTGTGGGATTATAGGCAGCTCCAAGGGGAAGCAGAAGAGGGAATAGGGGCAGGAAAAGGTCACAACAGCCCAGCTGAGCCTAAGTAAGCTTCAGGATTATAACTCTGAGAGTGTATGGGGTTGAGGCCAATGAGGGGGACCAGCCAAGGCTACAGGTATCTCCACCCCTAAGAGTACCAGAGGAGTGATCAACAGCCACTTCCTCAGACTCAGGGAAGCATTACACTTATCAAAGGGGAAACTTGTTGAAACACTGCTGGCAGATAGGATGCCAAGATTGATCAATGAGCCTGAGGTGAGTTTTTTGCTCTGTTGCAGGTGGACAGGAGAAGAGGGATATGGTCTCAGCGTGGCTCAGAGCCCAAGAGCAAGCTCAGAGACCAGGAGAGACTGAGTCATAGTACTAATGTAAGGGTTTTTCTGCTGTAAGAACTTCTTGGCAGTAAGGTCCTAGGGACTACCACAAAGTCAAACCACCTGACAAACTTGACACTAGAGATTTATCTGGGAGAAACCCAGAATGGTGGGTGCCTCTGATCAGGAACTGAGAAAACAGAGGGGCTGGCAGAAGGGCAGGCTTTCATAAGGTCTTTGGGGCATGTGCAGTAAGCTACTAGAAAAGTACACCACAGCCAGAAGTATTGTTGGCAATTATGAAACTTCAGTCATTAACACAGTGTCATAGAGTGAGGATTTCCATGTCTCTGAGCTCAGGGGCCGACCAAGGACAGGGTGATTTTCCCTTGGTTTGTTACTCTCTATATAGTACCTAGAGCAGAAGAGAAAGGACTGATGTGTTATGAGAGGAGTAATGTACAGAAAAGTTTAAAAGAAAAGGGCTCTAGTATCTCTATCTATGACTGATTGGTTTGGGACTAGCTGCAGTGAGAATACAAGAAGGTATACTGTAATAAAAAAAATAAAATTGATCTGTAAAGGTAAATTGTTTTTATGAAAGCCACAAAAACAAGAGAAAAAAAAGATATACCTAGCTTTTCAGTGAATTCTAGTACGGTAAGCAGAGAAGTCAAAACTGGGTTCCTCAAAAACTAATGGACTATTAAATCAAGGCTATAAACCACAAATTATGCCAATCAGAAACATTAATGAAAAATTAAAATCATGTTGTATACTGTTTTCCTTCCATTCTTGAATTAATCTTTCTAAACACACACACACACATATATACACATACAATGCATACACTAGAAAGGTTTTTTATATAAAAAACTAGCTTGCTAAAACAACACTAAAATGTGTTGTTTTGCAAATTATAAAAGGAACATTTCAAATAGTGTTTATTTTTTTTAATTATTTTTATGTTCCACAGTGGCATTCTTTTTTTTTTTACAGTAGCAGTCTTTGTTTTTACAGTAGTGTTCTTAATTTACTGAATAACTAATTCAACTGAAATTAAAAAAAACAAGCACTGTTAATTGATGGAAACATTTTGTGGGGAAATAATAAGTTTTAAGATGCAATAGTTTGTTCTTTCCTCATAATGCATACTAACTCCTAATCTTAAATAATTCTTATCCTATTTCATTTTCTATTATATACAAATGCTTGAAGCTAGATACCCTAAAAGAAGAGCTTTATTTCGTTTACAGTCCCAGAGATTTGTGAACATGGCATTTGCATCTTCTTGACTCTTGTTATATTGTTGCACAGTGGGCAGCATCAAGATTCAAACACAGGTCAACCTAAGAGATCAGATCAAATGCCAAAACAAAAAGCCAGAGGGGTTCAGAGTCTGTGAGTGCTCTTATTATAACAACCCACTCTCCCTAGAAGAGGAAACTGAGATCATCCATAAGGTACTGTAGTCTCCCCTGAGAACAATGTCCTCAATGATCTAACACCATTAAATTGGGGGTCAAGAATCTAGCACACCAAGTATTGAGAAAATTATAATACACAAACCATGGCAAATGCATTTAGCAGAATTTAGTAAGAATATAAAGAATAAATGGCACCACAAATATATATATTGTGTTTAGAAGTCTTTGAATGTAGTAAGTTTGATTACTTTTGTTTGAAGTTGATACTGTCCTATAACACATGCTTTTCTTTCAGATTTTTAGTTTTTCTCTAGTAAGTCCTGGGGACCACCCAAAATTCTAAGGCTTATCTTAGGCTCATCCAGAAATAATATCAGAGGAAGTAAAAATATTAAATATTTAATATTTATTTATTATTAATATTTAATATCAAATATTTATCATTTCCCCAGGGAGATTATCTCCCTCTCCCTCTCCCTCTCCCTCTCCCTCTCCCTCTCCCTCTCC
>NW_021604562.1:7641347-7713163 GCF_004785775.1 Grammomys surdaster | reverse complement strand
CCTCTCCCTCTCCCTCTCCCTCTCCCTCTCCCTCTCCCTCTCCCTCTTCCCTTTCTCTCTAATGATAAAGGAGTGTAAATAAATGGATGTGGAGGCCAGAAGTTAAGGTCAGGTACCATCCTCTCCAGCTCTCCACCATAGTTTTTGAGATGGGTTTTTTTACTGGACCTGGAAGTTGGCAATTCAGCTAGACTGGATGACCTACAAGACTCTTGAGGTTCTCCTGTCTCCATGTCCCAGTGCTAGGATTACAAATGCAAGACACCACAACTGGCTTCTTTTGTGGATGCTAAAAAGAGAAAATCATTCTCTCATAATTATGTTGCAAATACTTTAAAACTGACTGATTTCTCTACCCCCTCAAGAGAATGTTTTAGTCATCTTAAACTCAGTGAATATACTTTCAGTAATTACTTCTAGAGTGCTCTATGATTTCTGATGGAATAGTTGAGTCAACTCTTCAACTCATTTAGACATATGTAAGCAAAAGTTATGGACAATAAATCATTGACCTATTATGTAAAAATCTAAAACAAATTATAAATGCTAATTATGCTCGGACATGCAGAGGCCAAATATAATTGTCAGGTGCCATCTTCTACCTCTCTACCCTCCTTGGTATTTGAAACAAGATTTCTCACTGGACCTGCAACTTACCATTTCAGTTAGTCTTGATGAACAGCAAGCTCCCTGGGATCCTTCTGTTTCCATATCTTAGTGCTTGGGTTAAACATTCCAGCCATAGACTTTAGTATGGATTTTTGGCACCTTACAAGCAGTATAAATAGGCCTCTGTGCCTAGTCATACGTCTAGAATCAAAAGCAAACAATTTATAGGTTTAATATCAAGATTCTTTCTCTACCATCTTCTACTATTAATGTTGAGAACCATGTAGCTTGCCTTGTTTCATTTATTAAGTGCTATTTATTTATTTTATGTATATAAGTCCACTGTACCTCTCTTCAGACTCACCTGAAGACTCTATTAGATCCCATTATAGATGGTTGTGAGCCACCATGTGGTTGCTGGGAATTGAACACAGGACCTCTGTCTGGAAGAGCAGTCAATGCTCTTAACAGCTGAGCCATCTCTCCAGCCCTTGTCTCATTTCTTTTCCTACCAATAGATGTTTTTTTTCTTTCATTGCTTGAGTTTTTGATAGAATTTCAAACTTGTTTCTCCAATATCCCCCATTATGTAGTGTTTCTGTTTTTCAGATTGGGAACACATAGAAGATAGAGATCACCACATTTACCGCCCAACTCCAAGCCAATATCCGATTTCTTAAGATCTTATAATTCTTATTTTGTAATGAAATTGTAACCAAGGTAAGAAGATCATTGATATGGTTTACTTTCTACACACTAATTGCTGACTGACTTCCCTAATTTCTTCCACCCTATCAAATAACTCTCAGTATACAAAACAAATCTTAGCTAAATCGTAGTTTACCAGTTTTTCTTTTTCTGTTAATTGCTAAATTATTCCTTAAAGAAATACTGCCAAATTTCTATGTATGCTAATTTTTATGGCTTCAATGCCTCATTGCAGTAGTAACAATACTTTTCCCAACCTCCTGTTAGTAAGCATGGCTATTTTTTAATAAGTAGACCATTACTAAAATTACACTGATTTATTTTTTAATTATTTTATTTATTTATATTCCACCTGCTGTCCTCTCCCATAGTTCCTCATCCCATTCTTCCTCCCATTACCTATGAGATGGTGCTCTCCCCCCACTAAACCTCCCCCTTCCCTGAGGCCTCAAATTTTTCAAAGATTAGGTGCATCTACTCCCACTGAGGCCAGACAAGGCAGTCTTCTGCTATATTTGTTCCAGGGGCCTCAGACTGGCCCTTATATGCTGCCTAGTTTTTGGTCCAGTCTCTAGGAGCTCCCTGGGGTCTTTGTTAGTTGAGATTGCTTGTCTTCCTATGGGACTGTCCTCCCCTTCAGCTTCTTCAATCCTTCCCCTAATTCAACCATAGGGTTCCCTGACTTCAGTCCAGTATTGTAACAATTTAAAGAACAATTTTAAGTACATTAAATACTCAGTGGCTTTTCTCAATATTATTTACTTACCAGTCTAAATGTAGTTAGCATGAAGAAACTAAGTCTCCTTTTCAGCAACCAACTAAAATTACCAGCTTTTGTCCTTTATGGGCTCCTTCTAAGCACTCTGAAGATACACAGAGCATAGTAACCTGTCTTGAAACATATACTTCTTCTACACAATATACTAAATGAATCATATCTTACTTCCTGCTCTGAGGTGCAAAAATATCATGTATAATTTTAACACATGGAAAAGCTAATAAAAGTAATTAATGAGTACTTTATTATTTCTGCCTTTCACTCAATAGCATATATTCTAATCCCTTAAAAAACTAGATAGTTAAATTTCTTCTCATTGGATCCTTCACAATTAGGAGTCGATGTACATTTGAACTAGTTCATTAAAGTAACAGGCTTTGGATGAAGTTCACTTTGCATGAAGGTAGATTTAACAAAGTTCATTCTCAAATGTATAATGCTATTCTTGACCTATGTTTTACATATATTCATATGTTTCATAACCAGGTTGATTCTCTCAGACCTTCTCTTTTTCCTAAGGGACAGTGCCTTCACAGCCAGTGCTGAGGGAAATTCTGACAACTACACTGCTTACAGACTACTGGAGAAAATTAAAACCCAATCTTCAAATTATTTCTAAATAAATAAAATAAATGTTCACACTATTGAAGAAAATTGATTATATGTCTTAGCATTATTGAAAAACTGCTACTGCATTCTATATGATAGTGTGAGAAGTGTGATTACTTACAAGTAGCAAACGTCCAAGTACTTTTGAACTATTCTTTTCATAAATCTTCATATTAAATCTTTAATTAAATAACTTAAATTAAATGATCTTCAATTAAATCAACTTGATTTTTCTATTTTTTTTATTTCATCAGTATGTATGGGAAAGAACTATGACTAGGAAGGAAGGGGTTTTGCATTAACTGTGTCCACTGAAGTTTCATAAGTATCACTGCTGTTGATTATATTATAGGGCATTGCCACTCCTAAGAGTTTAATTGTATCTCAAATGTACTAATGTTGCCAGGCTGTGGCATTACTTAGAGGATAGAAAATCTTTAAGGAGAAGGTCAAGTCACTTACATATGCCCTTGAAAGAGATATTGGTACTGAGCCTTGTCCTCTGTCCCTCATTGTTTGGTTCCTGACATAATAGGATGAATAGGCTTTCTCTGCCATGTGTACCTCCAATGATGAACTATTGCACCAAAGACTACAAGCATCAGAGATAAATGAACATTTGGTCACTGAACTGTGAGCCAAAATAAAGCTTCTTTGGGATGTGTTGACAATCTTGGGCATTTTGCTAGAGTAACAGGAAGTGAACAGGCATGCTATTTTAAAATTGATATTAAAGTTGGGTAATTAGGAATCTTGGCCTAACAATCAGAACTCCTACATCAAAATTCTTTTATTGGTAATAATATATATTATTTCTTGGTAATATATAGTTCCACCTCTCACAAATTCACTTTCTTGATGAAGGACTTATTCAGTGTTACTATTAGGATATTTTTTCAGTTGACCTCAGATTTACAGAATTGAACTAATAATAAACTTTGGTTCAAGCCACACTCATAAATATGAAGATTAGGTGAAATCTTTATAATTTACAATCAGATAGTTTTCTTGAACTATTTTAAGAATATCTTCATCAATGTCAAATGGTAATCTATAATCTGGAAAACTTTTATTACTATATCATTATGGCAGTGGTATGAATTCAGTTTTGAAAGTCTGAATGTGCACAATGTTGTCTATTTAAAGCTAAGGAAAGTGTATATAAAATTTATCTGCAAAGCTATGGAATATATTTTCTGTTGTAGAACTATTTATTTAAAAAAAATTCCCAGAAGGCAAGCAGACTTGCCTGGTTGAAAATGCTAAGGAAATTTGGGAAATAAACGCTCGTATAGAATATCTTCAATGCCTAGCTTTCCATTCTTTCTTGGATCTATTCAATCTTGCTTTATCGATTTGCTCTTAAAAGCACTTTTAATTGCCCATACCTTGCCAAAGCCACTGCCTAATAGTAATGGATCATTGTACTTAACCTATCACTCTCTGTTTCTAGAAAAAGGAATGTTTATATTTTCCTTCAGATTCCCTGTTCAATCACCCACACTCTTCTTAACTAATATATCCTGGGGCATGAAGTAGTTAAATACTCAGAAATTTTAATTTCTCATGAAGTTTGGTAGCATACACCTATAAACATTTAAGAGGCAGAGTCAGGAGGATCACAAATTCAAGGCTAGCCTGGGAGGCATACATCAAAAGGAAGAGAGAAAAAGAGCCTTTGAATACATATAAGTAACATTATACATATTGTAAAGTTTATATTAATACATTTAGGAATATGCATATATATGTAACAGTAATTAAAGAAAAAAAGGAGGCCATGCATTTGAAATATAGTAAAGGGTTATATGAGAGGGCTTAGAGTAAATAATTGAAGAGTAAACTTTTGTGATTTTATTCTCAAAAAGAAAATAAAAACTTAACTTGGCCCATAGTTCAACTACATTTCACAGGACCTGCTGCAATTTATTTCAGGAAATGAGTTTTAATGAAAAAATACTAGTTATCCATAGTAGTTTTGAAACATTTTTGTAAAATACTTCCACTCATAATCCTTCAAAGCAATTTTCCTTCTACCACCATGAAATGCTATGATGAACATTAACACTGTTATCCACAAAACCATGTATTACAGACTACAGAGCCATAAATCTTTGAGAAGTAATACATCTTTCTTAATCAAAAGCACTAATTTTGGAACTTACATAAGCAAGGCATAAATGTTTTGCTTTTAAAATATGTTTAATGTTTATTCATTAGAGCAACTAATGTTTACCTAATGCGTGCTTTACTAACCCTTAATGTGACAACTCCTTAAATATTAGTTCCTTTGCCTATTTTTTATATAGATAAATACACGTGTATACACATAATACATACATATATATATAGAGAGAGAGAGTCATTTTTAGTGTTCTTTTCATTTGTATGATATTCTGATAACTCTCAAATTCATTCCTATTTCAAATATCTAACCTATATAGTGAAATATTTACCTGAAATATTTATTTGAATTAAAACATACTGTAGCTAAAAATGAGTACTTGACTATCACCATAAAGAAATACCCGTCTCACTATGTTTCTAAACTCACTTATTGCTGCATGTTCCACTCACAAGTCCAAAACTTCTGGAGTTATCTAAAGCCTTTCCATGTATTTAATATAATATGTAATATTCATACATTTATATAATGTGTCTGAATGCCAACAGCATTTCTTCACCTCTAATTTAACCCTTTCTCTTTTTCAATGCACTTAAATTAAATTTATTATTAAATACTGATGGCTTTTCTCTCAAAATGTAGGGAAAATTCAACCACTTCCTACTTTGATCAATGCTGTGTTAATAATCCAATCAACACCTATTATCTGGATTACTTCAGTCACATACTGACTGATCTTACAACTTCTTCTTCTGCACCCACTCACTATATCCATCTTGCAACAAGGTTATTCTTTTCCAATGTGGATTAAATATCATATATTTTAGAAACATAAAGATTCCCCAATCTCATATATATTTATAGAAGCTGTCTTTATTAATAACCCATGAGGCTACATAAATGAACTACACATCACTATCCTCCTTGCTTGCTGTTTTAAAATTTTTACAACTGTATTGACTTCAGTTTTATAAATGTACTTTGTGTTATACTTTTGTACATTTTCAAGCAGAACTGAGCAGGTCCTCTATGCACAGATCCCTGGGCAAATGTTAGGGCGATCATCCATTCCAGTCAGTGTCAGTTCTCTATGTTTCCATGGTATAACTAAATCCTCCAGCCACTCACAAAGTTAGTTGTAAACAGATAATTTGTATGCCTCTAGAGATGCTGTTCATTACAAAGATACAGTAATAAGCAATATAGTTGATGACTGAGGTCTGTCCCTGGGACCCTTGGCCTAGCAGAATCTATATTCACTAACTTCTATTCAATATCCTCCCATTCTATCTGTAAAAGAGGCCTATGAATAACAAACATCTTCCTTGCATTTATAGGCCACTTACCACTCCTTCTTGGATGCATCAGTTTTTACACCAAACACTTAAGAAGCAAAAGCTTTTCTGTTGATTTTATAACCAGCCACTTTGCTGAAGTTGTTTATCAGGTTTAGGAGTTCTCTGGTGGAAGTTTGGGGGTCACTTAAGTATACTATCATATCATCTGCAAATAGCGATATTTTGACTTCTTCCTTTCCTATTTGTATCCCTTTGACTTCTTTTTGTTGTCTAATTGCTCTGGCTAAGACTTCCAGTACTATATTGAATAGGTAGGGGGAGAGTGGGCAGCCTTGTCTAGTCCCTGATCTTAGTGGGATTGCTTCAAGTTTCTCTCCGTTTAGCTTGATGTTGGCTACTGGTTTGCTGTAAATTGCTTTTACTATGTTTAGGTAGGGGCCTTGAATTCCTGATCTTTCCAAGACTTTTATCATGAAGGGATGTTGAATTTTGTCAAATGCTTTCTCAGCATCTAGTGAGATAATCATATGGTTTTTTTCTTTAAGTTTGTTTATATAGTGGATTACATTGATGGATTTCCGAATATTGAACCATCCCTGCATTCCTGGGATAAAACCTACTTGATCATGATGGATGATTGTTTTGATGTGGTCTTGGATTCGGTTTGCTAGAATTTTATTGAGTATTTTTGCATCGATGTTCATAAGGGAGATTGGTCTGAAGTTCTCTTTCTTTGTTGGGTCCTTGTGGGGTTTGGGAATGAGTGTAATTGTAGCTTCATAAACTATTCTCAACAATAAAAGAACTTCTGGAGGAATCACCATCCCTGACCTCAAGCTGTACTACAGAGCAATAGTGATAAAAACTACCTGGTATTGGTACAGAGACAGGCAGGAAGATCAATGGAATAGAATTGAAGACCCAGAAATGAACCCACACTCCTATGGTCACTTGATCTTTGACAAAGGAGCTAAAACTGTCCAGTGGAAAAAGGACAGCATTTTCAACAAATGGTGCTGGTTCAACTGGAGGACAACATGTAGAAGAATGAAAATTGATCCATTCTTATCCCCTTGTACAAAGCTCAAATCTAAGTGGATAAAGGACCTCCACATAAAACCAGATACACTGAAACTAATAGAAGAGAAGGTGGGGAAAAGCCTCGAATACTTGGGCACAGGGGAAAAGTTCCTGAACAGAACTCCAATGGCATATGCTCTAAGATCGAGAATTGACAAATGGGACTTCATAAAATTGCAAAGTTTCTGTAAGGCAAAGGACACTGTCAATAGGACAAAACGACAACCAACAAATTGGGAAAAGATCTTTACCAATCCTTCATCTGATAGAGGGCTAATATCCAATATATACAAAGAACTCAAGAAATTAGATTCCAGGCAACCAAATTACCCTATTAAAAAATGGGGTATAGAGCTTAACAAAGAATTTTCAACAGAAGAAACTCGAATGGCCGAGAAGCACCTAAAGAAATGCTCGACATCCTTAGTCGTCAGGGAAATGCAAATCAAAACAACCCTGAGATTCCATCTCACACCAGTCAGAATGGCTAAGATTAAAAACTCAGGTGATAGTAGATGCTGTCGAGGGTGTGGAGAAAGAGGAACACTCCTCCATTGTTGGTGGGACTGCAAGATGGTGCAACCACTTTGGAAATCAGTGTGGCGGTTCCTCAGAAAATTGGACATAGCATTACCCGAGGATCCAGCTATACCACTCCTAGGCATATACCCAGAAGGTGCTCGAACATATAATAAGGACATATGCTCAACTATGTTCATAGCAGCCTTATTTATAATAGCCAGGAGCTGGAAAGAACCCAGATGTCCTTCAACTGAGGAATGGATTAAAAAAATGTGGTATATTTACACAATGGAGTATTACTCAGCTATTAAAAACAATGAATTTGAGAGGTTCCTAGGTAAATGGATGGAACTAGAAATTATCATACTGAGTGAGGTAAGCCAATCACAAAAGAACACACATGGTATTCACTCACTGATTATTGGATATTAGCCCAGAACCTTAAAATGCCCAAGATGCAACTCACAGGCCACATGAAGTCCATAAAGAAGGAAGACCAAGTGGGGGTGATTCGGTCCTTCTTAGAAGGAGCAACAAAATACTCAAGGGAGCAAATATGGAGACAAAGCGAGGGACAAAAACTGAAGGAGGGGCCGTCTGAAGACCTTTCCACCTGAGTATCCATCCCATGTGCAGTCACCAAAGGTAGATGCTGATGTGGAAGTCAGGAAGTGCATGCTGATAAGAGCCTGATATGGATGTCTCCTCAGAGGTCTTCAAGAGTCTGACATATTCAGAGGCAGATGCTCACAACTAGCCATTGAAGTGATCATGGGGTTCTCAATGGAGGAGTTAGAATGAAGACTGAAGGAGCTGAAAGGATTTGTGGCCCCATGAGGAGAGCAACAATACCAACCAACCACAGCTCCCAGGGTCTAAACCACCAGCCTGGGAGCACTTATGGAGGGATCCAGGGCCTTAGCTGAATATATAAGAGTGGAGGGCCCTGCTGGGCACAGGTGGAAGATGAGATCCTTGACCTCATGAAGGCTGGACGCCCCAGGGGGTGGGAGTTTTGAGGGTGGGGAGGTGGGAGTGGGGGGGTAGATAGAGGTTACATCCACAAAGAAGAAGGAGGAGGTGTGAGGGGATTGGGGGTTCCTGGGTGGGTGGGGGATGGGGTAAGGGGACAACATATGAAATGTAAATAAAACATCCAATAAAAAAATTAAAAAAAAAAAAAAAGCTTTTCTGTTTTGCTTGGTAGTTTTGCTTGTTCATTTTCTTGTTCTTGGGTTCATTACCTCCACCTCTTTGGTCTTCAGTCTGGAAGTCGTGTGTTTTCATCCATTTTACCTTGTCTTTTTCAAATCTTCTTATACCCTCCTACTCCTGGTCTACTTTCCCCTAAAGCACCAGACTATTGTCATATGTTATCACTTTCTTTTATACTCTATTTTGTGCCAAAATAATTTGATTCTTTTTTATAGAAACAATAGCCAGTTCATATTTAGGATAATCACATTTTGAGTTCTTCTTCCAGAAGTCATCTTTTCCAATGTATTTATTTTCTAGATCAAGAAACTAAGTCTCACAGTGGCTGAGCTGCTATAGTTACTTAGTGTTTGAGAACTGTTTTCACACATATCTCCATGTTTGAATAACCCCAGAGTGCAATACCCGTTATTCAGTTTTATATAAAAAGAAACTGGAAATCGTAGCTCCAGAAGGCAAGTGACTTCCGAGTATCACACTGAGAAGAAGCAGGACTGGATATGACACTTTTTCTACCATATTTTGCCACTTCCTACGTATGCCTCAGAAAAAGACAAGTGTTAAGCTCTTCAGTTTATGTGATGTAAAGGAGGAGAGAAATGGGTAGTGTAGAGAACAAGCTGAATTGATTTCTCCTGAATAACAGCTTACTTCTTAGTCTTTGTCGTGTTTCTTCTGACTGCTGGTGCAGTGCTGATAAGTTGCTGAGAGCAGAGACACAGAAAGTGATTTATACAAGAAGCTGCATGGGCAATTTTACTGGTCCCTAAAGGAGACCTTGTCCCCAGGTATCCTCAAACATGGTTAATTAGCAGAAAAAAAGTAGTGGTCAATGGCATGCTTTGTAACTCTTTACAAGTAAGTAAGAAACAACATAGTTTCTATGCTCACAGGAGTGCTTGCTCTATGAATTCTAATGTCGGGCAACATATATTATATACTCTCACAAACTACAGCATGTTTGAGTTATGAAATGTGCATGAGGGTACATGCCATAGCATTTCACTGATGATGAACTCAGGCCTAGATATCCATCAAATGATGGATACATGATAAAAATTGGTCCATTTATACAAAGGGATACTAGCATCCTGTAAAGAAAAGTGAATTTATTGAATCTTCAGGTAAGTGAATGGAGCTGTAAAGAATCATCCCCTGTGTAGTAATTGAGACCCAGAGAGACATCAACATTATATATATATATATATATATATATATATATATATATATATATATTCATTCTATGGATTTGAAACTTCACATGTCTACATTTAAATAAGAGTACCCATACAAAAATAGTAAGAAACCATATAAAGAGGAGATTGAAAATAATAAAACAAGAAGGGTTAAACACAGTGAGGATGAGAGGGCAGGACAGAGAGAATATGGGAAGGGATTGATCGCAGTAAAGACATTTTTAAAATGCCATTTGGCAGCGTAATATTGTAGAAACTTCCTAAACTGTAAAACACAGAGCCATCTCTCTAGCTTTTTAGTTCCATTCTTTACAGTTGCTAGATCAATGATCTACAAATGTAAACATGGAAAAATGTTTATTGCCTCTACCTTATATTAGTCCATTCAATGTATTTACATTATGCTTTGGATCAAGTAAAAATTTACTTTATATGACAAATAACATCATATGATCTGAAGCCTGACTAATTCTGCAGAGTCACCCAACATCATCTCCCCAAAATGTTCATATGTCAGTCATAAGAAATTACTTTTGACTGACATTTGGGTTTCTCTTTACTTGGAGCACTTTTTCTAGTAAGCTCCTTAGCCTTCCTTAGCCACATGCTCACCCAATTCTCCCTTTGCCTGAGAGTTCATATTCATCTTTTAAGTCTCAGATTACATGTTACTTTGTATGTCTTTGGTAGCTGTATAATACACATTTTGGATGGTGAAGATCTTGAACATAGAATATAAATTATTTCAACTTCTTTACTTAAATACTTTATTTTTACTACACTGTGAGCTCCCTAAAGGTAGGAACCTTTCTTTAGTTACCTTTCGCAACAGTTTAATACAGCAGCTAATACTTCTATCTCTGAAATGTCTACCTGCCTTTAAAATACTCTTTATCACCTTATATAAATGCCATTATTGTACCTTTAGAAATATCTTGTACTACTGTTCAGTGTTGCAGTTGATAGGTGTCACAGCTGTGTAAAACTTTTAAATATGTTCCTCCTTTGGCACCTTGCATGGCATCTTCCAGCACTATGAAAGAAAGACTAATGTGCTCATTCTCTCTTACCTGTGATTCGTATCTCAAACTTTCAGATGTGAGCACAAAACACAGAGTAAACACAGAAAGCAGGAAAATAAAAAGACTCTATGGGGAATGGAATACAATTGCTAGATAAAACAATATTAGATAATATGAAGAAAGAAATGGGAAGAATCAGAATGGGATTTACCTGTGGAAAAGACAGGCAAGTCAATACAGAATAAGAGGAAGGGAGAAGGTACATTAATACTCAGGGTGTTTGCAAAACTGGAAGACATCATACT
This sequence comes from Grammomys surdaster, assembly GCF_004785775.1. Taxonomy (NCBI): domain Eukaryota; kingdom Metazoa; phylum Chordata; class Mammalia; order Rodentia; family Muridae; genus Grammomys; species Grammomys surdaster. The sequence continues at coordinate 7,701,696 of NW_021604562.1, read as the reverse complement.
TTTTGTATTTACCTAAGATTTCATATAATACACCTAAGTGTAGAATATAAATAATTATATAATGCCACTTGGGATGATAATGTTCCCCCAAGATCCATAGACTATCTAACAAAAATCCCAGTACCAAGCATGAGAAACTTGCTTTAGAGTTGTTGGTAAAGAGAATTCAAAAGATACTCTAAACAATATAATCTATGGCTATTGCTTTTTGTTTGCCTCCCAGAAGGCTATTTTACCTCAGCAAGTTTGTTATTGACATATAAAAAAGTTATGATGTTTTTTGACTTTAAATCTTGCAACTTTACCGAAAGTCCTTAATAGATTTTTTTTGAAAGGCTATAGTGTAATCTGTGGCATCTTTGCAGTATAGAATCATGTCACTTTAAATTGGGGATAATTTGACTTTTCTTTCTTCCATATAACAAAGGTTTTGTATCTCTTTCTTATCTTATCACTCATGCTAATGTTCTTCGGACTATATTAAGTACAATTGTAGTACATGTACACTCTTGTCTTATTTCATGTTACAGGAAATACTCTGGGTTTTCCTCATTTAGTATAATATTGGTTATAGCTTTGCTGTATATAGCATTTCTTATGTTTAGGTGTGCCTCATCTCCTCCTAAATTCTTCATGACTTTTATCGTGATGACATGTAGAGCATTGTCAAATGTGTTGTATATATCAAGATAATGAGGTAATTTCTGTCCGTAAATCAATTTAAATTGTGTATTATTTTTATTAATCCAGATATAAAATTGTACCTCATAGTTAAAGTAATAAAATCAGAATGATACAGGTATGTTGAACCAAACATACATCCCTGGAATGAAACCAACATGTCCATAATGTAGAATATTCTAAATGTATCATTTAGAAGTTTGCAAGTATTTTGTTGAAAAATTTTGCAATATTTATACACAAGAGAAGTTTGAGTTATATTCTTTCTACTATTAGTTTATACAGTTCTGTATCAGGATAATACTGGTTTCTAAGAATGAGTTCAGTATATTACTTTCATTTCTATTTTGTAGATCATGTTATGAAACACCTGTACTAAATCTTTCTTGAAAGTATGGTCAAATTTAGGAGAGAACCCATATCTTTCAAGGTTAATATATCTTTTTGAAGTGAGTTTTAATTACTACTTCAATCTCATTGTTTATTTTGGTTCATTCTAAATTATCTTTATCATTTTATCTAGCAGATCATAAGAGTTTAAACATTTATCCATCTCTTCTGTGTCATCTATCTTTACAGAACATAAGCTTTCACAGTATCCCTTAATGGTCTTCTGAGATTCACTGGAGCATGTTTTTAATTTTTTTAATTTGTTCTCTCTCTTCCTATTTGACTGTTTGTCTAGAGATTTTTCCATCTTGTAAAGTTTTCATAGAACCAACTTTGATTGACTTTATGTGTTGTTTTTAGTCTGGTTTCATTAACTTCTTGGCCACATTTTATTACTATAGCAATCTTTATCAATAGGACTTAGCCTCAACCTATTTTTCTAGAACATGAAATGTCATCATTAGGGTATTTTTATGAGACAATTGTATGATTTTTCAGTGTGAGAACTTATAGGTATAACCTTTCCTCTTAGAAAAGCTTTGACTGCTCCACACATTCACTGAATTGGGAGAGTCTGTTTCCTCTTACATTATTCAATTACCTACCCCATTCAACCACATTTTGTTTAGTATCTAAGGCTTTGTATATTTTGTGCATTTTCTTTTATCGTTGTTGGTTTATAAATGTATTCCTTGCTTTGCTACTAAGGTTATTTGAGTTTTACATAGTCATTTGGTCCTTTTCAAAATTAAGCCCCTCTTTTCTGACCTAATATGAAAGATCATCCCTACTATCTTTAATCCTTCCTGCTGCTATGCACTAGATAGATGGTGACAATTATCCTTAATTTTTTACCAGAAGGCCCAGTATTGAATGGCATAAGCAATTCTTGTGCACTTCACTTGTGTACTGATGAAGCATCGAGACCACTGCCTTGGAATACTGGTTGGGGGGAGTTATAGTTTATAGATATTTTTAGATCTAATAAAATCAATATTTAAGTAGTGGAATGAGTAAGAAATGGCAGAAGTACAAGGAAGAAGAAAGTATGGATGTGAGCCAAAGTATATAGACTGTGGGTATGAGAGGTAGTAAAAACACTACTGTAGTTGTAATTATGTTAAAGAAAATTTCTTTAAGTGTAGAAAATCAAGGGACAGCCTTAGAGACATTTTCCAGTGAGATAGACACTAAAAACTCATTAAAATTAAACTTCAAAATTATAAATTTAGTTAAAAATGTAAAAACAAGTAAAGAACAAAAAGTTAAATATAAAAATAATATCATGAAAGGGAAGATATTATTATTTAGTATTTCTTCTTCACTGAGATGCAATGATTTGCTCCTTGTACTGTCATTGGTACCTGTCTTCACTCATGTCCATTGCTTGTCTCAGTGGACTCTTTCAGATAAGATTTGCTTCGTTAAGAATTCTTTGGCCTGAACGCCCTATCTCCCAGGCAGGTATAATCTTGTTTACAGTAAACAAGTGATTGACATTTCTATATGTAGAGCCTTCTGTAATTCAGAAAGCTTTTGGAAGGTCCACTACCTGATAACTTCATGTGCCATTAGACGACTCAGTATGGTTCTACTACACAGTTCTCATGACTACAATTAGGAGTCTCCAACAATAGCAAGTGAGGTAGAATCATTTTCTCTGGCTTGTTATGTCAGGTTCAGCTTCTGTGACCCCAGTTCTACTATGTAGTACTCTGTTTATTGTGCTCTAGTGTATGCTCTGTGTTTACTTTTCAACATCTCAGATCTTCCTCTGAATCTTCTCATTCCAGTACTATGAACAGCTTATTGGTGACAACATTTAACATGGGTTAATGGGACAACCATAGCATGTGTGGTGGCAGCAGTGACCTCCTAGTTTGACACTGGCATTAGGAAGTCTGGTTCATTAGTAGAAGATATTCACTGTCCCAACTGTAGCTGGTAAAATAGGAAAGTTCACACAACAATCCTAATACAGCTCTATACAAATCCAATTTCTTCTTTTCTTTAACTTTATTCATCTACTGACTCAATTGTTGCTTCACGCCAATTGTCTGAGCCAAAATCCTGTACTTCCTCTTGAGTCCATATTATTATCCTACCCTTGCCCCCCACACCTTAAATCTATGTTAAAATATTATGTTAATAAAATATAGCATTACTTCATAAAATCAAATAAATATCTTATTAATTAATTAATTAATTAATATGGAGTAGAATCACTGCTAACTTGTAATCTCTATGAGAGTACAAGTGCATCATAAACTCATCCTTACGGAATTTATTGTCTAAGTGTTTTAGACCTTATGTAGTTCCCCAATCCTTAGGGATCACATGAAGTCAGTGAATAAAGAGCTCTCTGACTTAGTGAATGTATTATAGAAAATTTTAGTCAATCCTTCAGTAAGCAAGTTACTAAACCATTTCGAACTGCAGAGCCCAACTTTCTCTTGTAATCCATTCTATTATGAGATATTTCAGATCACTGAACATAGAATGGCTTGATAGTAGATTTTCAGTGAAACCAAACTATAATCGGAGAAGAAGCCATCGCTAAACTAATTTGACTTGTTGATGATGTTGATGTTAATTTTAATTATTTCTTTTATTTTTGAGATCATAGTGTAATCACCCTCTGATTAGTACAAATTAACAATGTAAAATGATTTTGAGGGCTGGATTTTTACTTCTCAAGCAGCCATCCCTCTGTACAGGCATGCACAGGGAATTCCCTCAATTACTGACATGAGATGACCAGGGGATTACATTCTAGTACAGCATCTTTTTAATCTTATGCTGAGAAAGCTATATGACTTCCTGAGGTTTCTGTGTTCTCATCTGTAAGATGTGGATAAAATCAAACACATACTACAGAATTCATATAAGAATTAAGATCCCAACCACAGAGTACAGAGCATGCTTTCTGACACATGGTGCTCAAAACTGGGAACCCATTTTAGTCATTGTGAGTTTTAACCCTTGACATCTTAAATTGTTGACTTATCATCTGGGCAGTATAGTAGCCACTTGATAAATGTATACCTTAGCACACTGGTGACTCTTTTGTAGAAGAGTGATTTTTCATAAGCAGTTTTGAAAGGCTTTTAAATGATCCTATTTAGAAACTAGAGCCTTGGCTGTTCAACTTTATAGCTCTGTGACCCAGAGTCTTTGTGTTTTAGTTTCATCTTTGATAAAATGCCATCATCAACTCATAAGGTTCATGTGAGGTTAAATGAAACTGTTTGTTATAGGCTTAATATGAAACCTAGAACAATCTATAAATTTACCAAAAGCCAACAATGATAGAGACATAATGGACCTGGCCCTTGAAATCTACTTGATACTTCCTATGTGTAATGCATTGAAAATTGACATAAACTTACTGAAAAGAACACACAGAATATGAACAAAATACTTTTTTATCAAGCAACTACTATAGTGTAAGCATTTTTCTAGATGCTTTATAGATATAACTTTAATCATCATAGCATCACCAAGCTTAGGGAATATATTTATCCTCTTTTAAAAAGCATTTAAAATATACTATTTCAAAAGAACTACACAACTTACAAATGAGGTAAATAAAAGAATTGAACCTCAGTCCAAGTTCATATGACACCCAAATCTCTTTTCTTTTCACTACATGTTTGCTCTATAATTATCAATCTGTTTACTGAATTATCTAGTTGCTACTGGCTAGAGAAAAGTGTGTTAAGGATGAAGTAGAAGGCAAAGGAATTCAAGAAGAAAACAAACTTCATAACACTCTTGGGCTCAAGTCAGTCCTGTTTCAAAGCCTCTAGTAGAGCACTTACACCAGTTGCCTAAAGGTACCTAGGTTTCCTTGTACATTTAACTACAGTGTGTTTTCATTTCAGGTTTTATAACAAGTACTTAATTTGAATATTAATGTTTTGATTTCTTCAGCAGTATGTATAGCACTCTAACTTCTTTTGTTTGTTGATTTATTTATTTATTTACTCATCATTTTTAGTTTATATGCCTTCCTTTCTAACTTTTTACTACAGGTGTGTGTCACCACACTCCCTCCCCTAACTGCACATCTGTTTATTTGAACCTATTGTAATGCCTGCACTGCTCCTGATAACTCTATATCTCTTATAAAATTCACAGTAGGGGATAAAAATAAGAGCACACTGGGCCAGAGCTTAGGGTTTAAAGACAATATGTAACCAATGTGTTCAACTTTTTGTTTTCTTTTAAACAAAATATCTTTTAATTTACAATTTGAAAATTACTCACACTAGGCTACTCTTCTTCCCTGTCCCATCTCCAGTTCTGCCTCTCTTTACAGTGTTCAAACCATTCTGCTTCTCTTTCTCTTCCATCACTCTACCACATGCTTATATATCTTTGTGACTCCAACTAGAGGCTGGCCACACAGCAGATGTACCTCTGGACATCTTCTTCATGCTCTTGCCCATGGTGGAGCTACAAGCAGAGCTCTGGGATATGCTGTGGTACATACTGTGACATACTAATACTTTCCATGGTGGTATGTTATTGATGTTTTCATTATTGTTTTGAACTTTTAAAAATTCCTTTTTAATAAATTTTATTTGGGGAGGTGCAAGGGTTGAGGATGGATATGAATGGATGAGACATGGGTGTGATTAGGCTGTGTGATGTAAAATTCACAAAGGATCATTAAAAGATTCTTTAAAAAGAAAACTACATACATGTATGTGATATAAATAGATCATATCTATACCCTTCCTCCCAACCAATTTCCACCAGGAAACCACATCATATCTCATTCTCAACTTATTGTTCATTAATTAACTAATTAATTAATATTTACTTTTCAGCCCACTATATACAATTGCTGCTGCCATATTTGCATGGATTATCGACTTGGGCATAAGGAACCTATAAATGGCCAAATCGCAAAAGAAAATTGATTCATCCATTTTCACTATTTTGTCTGATTTTCCATCACCTTACTTAGCAAAGAGGAAAATATTTTATTCACATTTCTTTTAATGCTCATTAGAAGTCAAAGTCTATTTGTCCCTTCTTACATTCTATGCACAAAAGCAAATATGTGACATCATATAAAATATGATAGTGAGACCTAAAAGAGAACTGTCATTTATACGAAATAAATCTACAATGAATACAGTGCTTGAATCATGAGATGACTCAGGAATGTAACATGAATCAAACGAAGATGTTTAGGGACATTCTAGAATTCCAGAAATTGCAAAGATGGATTTTGGACGTAGTTATAAAGCACATTTCCAGCCCACCTATAGACACCTGAAAATTGAAAATATAAAAAATGATATGCTGTCAGGAATCTTTTTCCAGGACAAAAGCTAACAAGGAAGTTCATTATTGAATGACTCAACCACAACTCTTAGTGTACATCTCAATTTTCTATGTCAAACTACCTTTACAACTGTCCTGTAGAGCCAATACTTGTATTTAAGGTACAATTCAAGAAAAATAATGAAGAGACAGCTCTTTCTGCCTAGTGTAAAGGAATTCTTAAATTTCTTCCTCCCTTACTGATTGCTTACACTTGCTTAAGCTGATTAACAAGACCAAAGTGTCAAAGAAGGGCAAAAACTTTTAAGTCATCAGGCAAATAACAGATGAAATTGAATGTTTGCGATCTTCTGTATCTAGATGTATAGCCATCTGAGAACAAGGGGAGATGCAATTAAGAGATGTATTTATGGGGTGTGTGTGTAAAGATCATTCAGTGGGTAAAAGAACTGACTTTTCTGCTCTACTAGAAGTCCTGTATTCAATTCTCAGCAACCATGTTGTAGGTTACAACCATCTATAATGGAATCTAATGCCCTCTTTTGGTGTGTAGAAATCCAAGCAGACAAAGCGTCCATATATCTACAAATACATAAACAAAGAAACATAAAGAAAATGGAGAGAATAAATTAGAGAGATGAGAGATAGAGATAGAGATAGAGATAGAGATAGAGATAGAGAGAGAGAGAGAGAGAGAGTCAGAGTTAGAGTGATTGGAGTTCTGCATGCCTATTTTGATGATATGTTTGATTTTATTATCTTCACCATATAGCCAGTAGTGCCCATCATTTTCTTTTTTTATTGTGATTGTTAATTTTTTTAATAATTTATTTATTTTTTCTCAAATCGTAATTCATTCACACAGGGGTTATAAACACAGAAAGGCAGGATGTAGGGAAGGGAATGACACTGAAGTGTGGGTGTTTGGGGGAATACAGATATCTTTCAGAACCGGGTATCAGCTGGGTGAAGGTTCAGGGGACAGGTCACTGTGACTCTGCCTATGACTCATTTGTCCTTATCTAAGTTGGTATTGTCTGCCAAGGTTACCAATTAACAAGGTCTATGACTAATCGGGCTGGTAAATTTCCACAAAAGCTGCCTGTTTACAATAGCTTATACCCATCTGTTTCAATGTTTTTCCACAGAGACCCAAGACTTGGTGTTAGTATAAATGTATGACAGGCCTATTGCTGATTTTAGGGCTATGGTTGATTTTAGGCCTTCAGTGTGTAATCAGGGCTGCGCTGACGTCTCCTCCCTTTTCTAAGTATAGAAGGGATGTGGCAATTCTAATCTTGTGAAGGCGGGGATAGAGGCCTGACCTCCAGTAATTGAAGGGGACCTTGTAATGGCTCCAGTCCCCTGTCGTTGTCCAGTGAGGCATGAGGGCCATACCCATCCAGATGTCTTTTTCCTGGAGAGGAGATACTTTGACATCAACTCCTATGCAGTCAGGCTTGTCCCTCAGGGAACCCAGAGAGATATTTTAACTTTTATTTATGTTCCCTTGCAGTGCTTAGCTTCGCAGCCTAAGCGAGAATTCAGATCGCCATACAGAGGGGGATCTGGGTGGCCCCTCTATGCTTGGTCTAGGGGTAGAAGTCCCCTCTTTTAGGTTGGGTGGAGGTGGGTTTTAGAACACCCTGGATAAAGTAACAACCTCATCTTGAGTCTTGTGGTCCTCCATAGCTAAATCATGATAATGTATCTGAATAGGTTTTGCTATCAAATTATTTATCTGTTGCTTCACAGAGTTAGTCAGCCTATTTGAGGGCCAGCGACCAGCAGAAATAAGCAAAAAGGATCCAAATAATGGTCCCAAGATGGGAGGAAGTAGGGTTGACAACCTTGGAGAGGCTGAAAACCAATTCTTGTACCAGCATTCATCTGTCTCTTTCTCTCTCTGATTTTTCTCAGGGCCTTCACTGACCTATTTCATGTTCTCTTTAACCCTTCCTGTCTTGTCTATGTAAAGGCAACATTCTTCTTTAAGGGATGTACACAGTCAAGAGCTGTACACAGCCTTTTCTATTGTAATAGAGTAAATCAAGTCCAATAAGGATCTTTGCGATTTTTGGAGGTTTCTTCAGACAGTGAAACGAGGGATTTCTTCAGATTAGTGATGTCAATCTCTAGCTGTTTGAAGTTCTTGTCAGTGGCCCTTCAAAAGTCTGAGAACTATATAAGTTCAGAGGCCAGCATCTCGATTAGAACATCTAACAGCAGACATCATGGGTGATTCATTTTTACCTGGAAAGGAAAAAGAAGGGAATTCTCAGGGAGATTTCTCTTCTCTGGATGTAAATTGACAGTCATCTTATTTATGGTTGGGCCTGGCTTTGTGGGGGATCTATTTACTTCACTAATCTTTTTGGTAGCTGGTTAGCTGTGCCTTTTGTGGTATCAAACAGGCATATCAATCCTCGGTCCCGTAAGGGAACTGGGTCTGGGCCATTCCCTTTATGGGTAAGAGGGTCCTTCCCCATATTTGTGGCATAGTTTTTGTTTGTCTCAGTGGTGCCAGAGGCAGTCAGCAGCAGATTTGCCATGAGCTTTCAGTTTTAGAGAGTTAAAAGTGAACAAGGCAAGATGGAGAGTATTTCAGAGGGACTCCTTCTTGGGGGGGGTACCATTCCCCCTCTTTTGTTTTTAAAGCCAATTCTTCAGAATTCTTGTAAAATCAGGGCAGAAGCTCCAACAGTCGCTCCTTCCACACTCAGAGAGTCATGAAGACCCTATTTAAAGAAATATAAATCTATATTAATAATCTTTTATCAAAGGACTGTTATAGCACAGCAGGCAACTAATCAGACTATAGAATATATCGATTAGTAATAGCTTCTCCTACTTTTTGTGAGATTATCTCTCTTTTGTCAATTAATTGTTGAGGAAAATTAGGATTTACATCTCTCTTGAGAATATTAAACAGAGACTTAAATTCTTTTGTGCAGAGCTTAAAATAAGATCTTAGCCAATTAGCATCTCCTAGAAACTTTTGAAAATAATTTGAAATAAGTAAACTCTCTCTTTTTTTTTAGACCCTTTTTTCTGTTTTTTTTTTTTTTTGTTGTTGTTGTTGTTGGATATATTACATATTTACCTTTCAATGTTATCTCCTCTCCCATTCTCCCCCAAAACTCCTTATCCAATACCCTCTCCTCCTATTTTTATGAGGGTATGCTCCAAACATTCTCCCAGTCCCATCTCCCTGCTCTCGAATTCCCCAACACTAGGGAATCCAAACTTTCAGGGATCATGGCCCTCTACTTCCACTGATGTCTGACAAGGGGACCCTCAATTACCTATACAGGTGGAGACATGAGTCCCACCCTTTGTGCTCTCTGGCTGGAGGTTTAGACTTCGGGAGCTCTGGTTGAAACTTTTGATACTCCTTCTAGAAAGGACAAAAGCACCTACACTTTGTTCTTCCTTCTTCTTTTTGAGTTTCATGTGGTCTATATGTTGTGTTATAGTTATTGTTAGTTTTTTTGGCTAATATCCACATATCAGTGAGTGCATACCATGTATGTTCTTATGAGATTGGGTCACTTCACTCAAAATGATATTTTGCCTAAGAATTTCATGAACTTATTGATTTAATAGCTGAGTAGTACTCCTTTGCATAAATGTACCACATTTTTCTGCATCTATTCTTCTGTTGAAGGGCATCTGGGTTCTTTCCAACTCCTGGCTACTATAAATAAGGCTGCTATGAACATAATGGAGCATGTATCCCTGTTGTATGTTGAAACATCTTTTGGGTATATGCCCAGGAGTGGTATAGCTGGGTCCTCAGGTAACACTATGTTCAGTTTTCTGAGATACTGCCAGACTGCTTTTCATAGTGGTTGTACCAGTTAACAATCCCAGCAACAGTGGAGGAGTGTTCCTCTTTCTCCACATCCTCAACAACATCTGCTGTCACCTGTGTTTTTGATCTTAGCCATTCCAACTGGTGTGAGGTGGAATCTCAGTGTTGTTTTCATTTGCATTTCCCTGATGACTAGGGATGCTGAACACTTCTTTAGGTGCTTCTCAACCATTCGAACTTCCTCAGTTGAGAATTCTTTGTTCAGCTCTGTGCTCCATTTTTTAATAGGGTTCTTTGATTGTCTAGAGTCTAATTTCTTCAGTTCTTTGCATACCTTGGATATTAGCCCTTTATCAGATGTAGAGTTGGTGAAGATCTTTTCCCAATCTGTTGTTTGCCGCTTTGTCCTATTGACTGTATCCTTTGCTTTACAGAAGCTTTGCAGTTTCATGAGGTCCCACTTGTCAATTCTTGGTCTTAGAGCACAGGCCATTGGTGTTCTGTTCCAGAACTTTTCTCCTGTGCCTATGTGTTCCAGGCTTTTCCCCAGTTTCCCTTCTATTAGTTTCAGTGTAGTTGGTTTTAGGTGGAGGTCCTTGATCCACTTGGAATTGAGCTTTGTACAAGGAGATAAGTATGGATCAATTTGCATTCTTCTACATGCTGACCTCCAGTTAGACCAGCACCATTTGTTGAAAAATGCTGTCTTTTTTCCACTGGATGGTTTTAGCTCCTTTGTCAAAGGTCAAGTGACCATAGGTATGGGGGTTCATTTCTTGGTCTTCTATTCCATTCCATGGATCCTCCTGCCTGTCTCTGTTCCAATACCACACAGTTTTTATCACTATTGCTTTGTAGTACAGCTTGAAGTCAGGGATGGTGATTCCCCCAGAAGTTCTTTTACTGCTGAGAGTAGTTTTCAATATCCTGGGTTTTTTTGTTATTCCAAATGAATTTTAAGGTTGCTCTTTCTATGTCTGTGAAGAATTGAGTGGGAATTTTGATGGGGATTGCATTAAATTTGTAAATGGCTTTTGGCAAAATAGCCATTTTTACTATATTAATCCTTCTAATTCATGAGCATGGGAGATCTTTCCATCTTCTGAGGTCTGCTTTCTTCAGGGGCTTGAAGTTCTTGTCATACAGGTCTTTTACTTGCTTGCTTAGTTAGGTTCACACCAAGGTATTTTATATTACCTGTGACTATTGTGAAGGGTGTCATTTCCCTAATTTCTTTCTCAGCCAGTTTATCTTTTGAGTAGAGGAAGGCTACTGATTTGCTTGAGTTAATTTTATATCCAGCCACTTTGCTAAAGTTGTTTATCAGGTTTAGGAGTTCTCTGGTGGAAGATTTGGGGTCACTTAAGTATACTATCATATCATCTGCAAATAGTGAGATTTTGACTTCTTCCTTTCCAATTTGTATCCCTTTGACATCCGTGTGTTGCCTAGTTGCTCTGGCTAGGAATTCTAGTACTATATTGAATAAGTAGGGGGAGAGTGGTCAGCCTTGCCTAGTCCCTGATTTTTGTGGGATTGTTTCAAGTTTCTCTCCATTTAGTTTGATGCTGGCTACCGGTTTGCTGTATATTGCTTTTAAAATGTTTAGGTATGGACCTTGAATTCCTGATTCTTCCAAGACTTTTATCATGAAGGGGTGTTCAATTTTGTCAAATGCTTTCTCAGCATCTAGTGATATGATCATGTGTTTTTTTTTCATTGAATTTGTTTATATAGTGGATTACATTGATGGATTTCCGAATATTGAACCATCCCTGCATTCCTGGGATAAAACCTACTTGATCATGATGGATAATTCTTTTGATGTGCTCTTGGATTCGGTTCACTAGAATTTTATTGAGTAATTTTGCATCAGTGTTTGTAAGGGAGATTGGTCTGAAGTTCTCTTTCTTTGTCGGGTCTTTGTGGGGTTTGGGTATGAGTGTAATTGTGGCTTCATAGAATGAATTGGGTAGTGTTCCTACTGTTTCTATTTGGTGGAATAGTTTGAAGAGAATTGGTATTAGGTCTTCCTTGAAGGTCTGACAGAATTCTACACTAAAACCGTCTGGTCCCGGACTTTTCTTTGTGGGGAGACTTTTAATGACTGCTTCTATTTCTTTTGGGGTTATGGGACTGTTTAGATGGTTTATCTGATCCTGATTTACCATTGGTAACTGGTATTTGTCTAGAAAATTGTCCATTTCATCCAAATTTTCCAATTTTGTTGAATATAGGCTTTTGTAGTTGGATCTGATGATTTTTTTAATTTCCTAGGTTTCTGTTGTTATGGCACCATTTCAGTTCTGATTTTATTACTTTGGATACTGTCTCTCTGTCCTCTGATGAGTCTAGCTAAGAGTTTATCTGTCTTGTTGATTTTCTCAAAAAAACAGCTCCTGGTTTTATTGATTCTTTGTATTGTTCTTTTTGTTTCTATTTGGTTGATTTCAGCCCTGAGTTTGATTATTTCCTGCTGTCTACTCCTCTTGGGTGTATTAGCTTCTTTTTGTTCTAGGGCTTTCAGGTGTGTTGTCAAGCTGCTAGTGTATGCTCACTCCAGCTTCTTTTTGTAGGCACTTAGAGCTATGAATTTTTCTCTTAGCACTGCTTTCATTGTATCCCGTAGGTTTTGGTATGATGTGTCATCATTTTCATTAAATTCTAAAAAGTTTTTAATTTCTTTATTTATTTCTTCCATGACCAGATTATCAATGAGTAGGGTGTTGTTCAATTTCCATGTGAATGTGGGCTTTCCATTGTCTTTGTCATTTTTGAAGACCAGCCTTAGACCATGGAGATCTGATAGGATGCATTCGATTATTTCAATTTTTTTTTTATTTGTTGAGGCCTGTCTTGCTCCCAGTTATATGGTCTATTTTGGAGAAGGTACCATGAGGTGCTGAGAAAAAGGTATATTCTTTTGCTTTAGGGTGAAATGTCTGTCATTGTCACTGAGGTGGGTTTCCTGTAAGCAGCAAAAAGCTGGGTCATGTTTGCTTATCCAGTCCGTTAGCCTATGCCTTTTTATTGGGGAATTGAGTCCATTGATGTTAAGAGATATTAAGGAGAGGATGTTGTTGCTTCCTGTCATTTTTGCTAATAGTGGAGACATCGTTTGTGTGGTTATCTTCTTTTGGGTTTGATCGAAGAGGATTATTTTCTTGCTCTTTCTAGGGTATGATTGCCCTACTTGTATTGGAGCTTTCCTGCTATTATCCTTTGTAGTGGTGGATTTGTGGGAATATACTGTGTAAATTCGGTTTCGTCTCGGAATATCTTGGTTTCTCCGTCTATGGTAATTGAGAGTTTTGCTGGCTATATTATCCTGGGCTGGCATTTATGTTTCCTTAGGGTCTGTATGACATTTGTTCAAGATCTTCTGGCTTTTATAGTATCTGGTGAGAAGTCAGGTGTAGTTCTGATAGGTTTGCCTTTATATGTTACTTGGCCTTTTTCCCTTACTGCTTTTAAAATTCTTTCTTTGTTTTGTGCATTTTGTGTCTTGATTATTATGTGACAGGAGGTATTTCTTTTTTGATCTAGTCTATTTGGCGTTCTGTAGGCTTCTTGTGTGATTATGGGGATCTCATTCCTTAGGTTAGGGAAGTTTTCTTCTATAATTTTGTTGAAGATATTTATTGGCCCTTTAAGTTGGGAATCTTCACTCTCTTCTATACCTATTATCCTTAGGTTTGGTCTTCTCATCAAACCTCGATTTCCTAGATTTCCTGGATGTTTTGTGTTAAAAACTTTTTGCATTTTGCATTTTCTTTGACAGTTGTGTCAATATTTTCTATGGCATCTTCTGCACCTGAGATTCTTTCTTCTATCTCTTGTATTCTGTTGGAGATGCTTGTGTTTATGACTCTTCACTTCTTTCTTACTTTTCTATCTCCAAGGTAGTCTCCCTTTGTGATTTCTTTATTGTTTCTACTTCTATTTTTATGCCCTGGATGGTTTTCTTCAATTCCTTCACCTGTTTGTTTGTGTTTTCGTGTAATTCTTTAAGGGATTTTTGTGTTTCTTTAAGGGCTTCTTCCTGTTTACCTGTGTTCTCCTCAAGTTTTTTGATAGTATTATTTATGTCCTTCTTAAAGTCCTCTATCATCATCATTAGAAGTGATTTTTAGATCTGGTTCTTGCTTTCCTGGTGATATGGGGAGTTTGGGACTTTCTAATGTGGGAGAACTAGGTTCTGATGATGGCAACTATCTTGAGTTGTTGATGTTTATGTTCTTGCCTTTGCCTTTCGACATCTGGATCTCCTTTGTGCTATCTGTGCTGTCTCTGACTGGAGCCTGTCTTTCCTATTATCTAGGTTGTGTCAGAACTCTTTGAGATGGGTTTTGCTGCTGGGGTTAGAGCTAAGGCCCAGTGCTCAGTGCTCAGGTGGAAAGCGGAAGGGGCCGTGCCCTGGGCCCAGAGTGAATTCCTGTGTCCCAATGGGTCCCAGTTACTTCCTGTTTGGGGCAGGTGTTGCAGCCTCCTTGCCTAGGATACTGCTCAGGTTAGAGCTCCTGAGAGCCCCACTTCCTCTGGGTTCTGAGAAATTGGATGCAGAGCTGTCTCCCGGGATCTGCGGAGTGCTCAGGCCCAGACCTGAAGGAGCCTGTGCTCTGGGCCAGGTGTGAATTCCTGGGTCCCAGTGGCTCCCGTTGCTCCCTGTTTGGGGCAAGTATTGCCACCTCCTAGCCTAAGATACTGCTTGGGTTTGAGCTCCTGAGATCCCAACTTCCTCTGGGTTCTGAGAGATTGGGAGCAGAGCTGTCTCCGGGGATATGCAGATTGCTTGGCCCAGACAGGAAGGAGAATGTGCTCTGGGCCAGGAGTGAATTCCTGAGTCCCAGTGGGTCCCGGTTAACCCCTGTTTGGGACAAGTGTTGCTGTTTCCTTACCTGAGATGCTGCCTGAGCTAAAGCTCCTGGGAGGCCCTCTTTCTCTTGGTTTTCTGGCCCATCATTTTCAAAAGCATGTTTTAAACTAAACAAAGGGGATTGTTTGCTTCCATTTCTTCATGAACATCTAGCCTTAGTACTTTCACAGAATTACAGCTCTTCAGAAGTAAGAATATAGTTTCTGAGTCACTTGAAAACTAGTTATCCTCCTAGAGGAATTTTATAGAGGATACTAACAGAATCTAAATTTGGTAATACTAATCCCCTATTCTCAGACAATATTCAAGTTCATCTTTAGCCAGAATAATTTTTCAGTGAAAACAACTGGATCACTAACAATAAAATAGTTCTTGTTGTCTTAGCAGAAAAAATTATTGTCCAGAACATAGCTTATCCTTCTATTTATACAAATTAGAAACATGGTGTCTGCATTCTTCCATCACCCTTCCATTTCCTTAACTTTTGCTTTCAAATTGTCTGTTCTTAAGACAGAACCATCTCTTTGACAACATCTCATCCATGTTCTAATTGTGAGAACTAGAAGAAAGTATTTCTCTAATATAGCATGTGCAGCTCCCTTCTTTTTCTACTGCCAGGAATGTCTCTGACATACTAGTGCCATACTTCGGGTTAAAAACAATACTAGACTAATTGTTGTTGTCCAAACACCTAAAAGTAACTGGCTTCTGTGCTCTACATAAGCATCTGTACATTTTAACAAATGGAATTCCATGTATTTGTCAGCTTGCCAAGATGTTCAAACCTCATATAAGTGGTAACTTAAAAATAATTACAGAAACATAGACTATTTCCCATATACTTAAAGAGAGTTAAATCTATGTGTTTGTGTGCCTTATCTACTTTCCCTTTTAAGTTACATTTTAAGCAACATGAGAATGCTTTGTTTTTTTCTTCCTAATCTATTCTTTAAATGCTCTGTTGCACTGGATAGGAGTGTGCAAGTAAGGGTACTTCTGGCTATTGATATGTGACTAGAATCAATTTATGGCTTTTCATTAATTTTCTTTCACTAGTGTAACAAAAAAACACTTATTTTTTATTGGTTAAATTACCTAAGACAATTTCAAAGATGTCCATAATCTATACTGACCACTCTAGCATATTTAATTTAAAATAGAGAATATAGCAGGGATGTTTAAAATTAAAAGCACAAGAAAGTAAAATTGTCATTATTAGACATGTGAAAATGGGAGATGTTGAGGAGAATAGAAGAGGGTAATAGAGGAGATGCGTATGAGCATAATACATCACATGTGTGCAAGTATATGTCACAATGAAATTCCTTACTTTGTGCAATTAAAAGCCACATCCAATCTTATGTTTTCTTGTTATGCAAGATATGTGTCTAAATCCCATACAACATTTCAAGGTATAATGGGAAGCAACAATTATACCAATAGCAAGTTTTCAGTCTAGATGCATCCTAACACCAGGTATTTAGCCGTCTCTATCAAGATATCCATTGCTCTTTTTTCTTACTGATTCCTCATATGCATGAAGATCTTAATGCATGAGAAGTGAAAGTGAATAGAACCATGTAGAGCCCTTCCTCTCATAATGTCATCAATGTAGGAAGCAATTATCAAATGACAATTAAGCATGAAATTGTCCTAAAGTACTCAAATTGTTAATTATTTTGGGTGCCTAACTGTAAATAACTATGTCGATAATTTCTATTTCATCCAACTTTGGTCACAGTGTTTGGCTGGACATGAAAAGGGATATATTGGTAAGATAAGGAACTATTGTAAGTTTAACCCCACTGCCATTAAAGATGACTAGGAAGGAGATATTCATGTCACCAATTCCTACAATTCTGACCACAAGTGATCAGCTCCTTTAGTAACAAATTTAAATATCATGGCCCTTCTATAGAAGAGGATAATGATTCTGCTATAATGCATTTTGTAAATCCATCTGTTAAAGAAGAAACTACTGAAAAGCTCTAATTTATCTCTTCTGATATACCTCTATAATTGATTCTTTCTTCTACATTTTCTATGGAATGGCTATAAAATATAACTACAAAGCTAGCAAACTCACAGAAAAAAATCATATAGCATACACAAAACATAAGTGCTTTCCAACACTAATCTCATTGCTATCAGATCCAAGTAGCTCAAGAATATCATTTCTGTATTTTAAATGTAAAGTGATTCACTGAATCACATAAATTTACCTTATCTGATTACTACTAATACTACAATAAAAGGATTAAGATATAAAAAATTAAAATTCTTTAACTGTGTCAGAACACCAATATGTTCACTTACGAGGCTTTCCCTATCACCAGCTCCAACTGATCTATCATATCTGCAGAAATCTTTTACTTCATGACAAAATGACAGGAATGTAAAAGGGCTTTCTTCCTGTCATAAAACACCCATTTGCAAGAAATCATATATCATTTCATTTCTATAGTTGCCTGTTTTACATGCACATTAAAAATATGTGTATCAGCAGGCATAATTACTGAACACAATAGACATTTTATTTTCCAAGAATATGGTGTTTTGTGTCTGTCATTGAAATGCTATATGATTTTTTCTGTGTCTTATTCTCATTTATATTTCTGTTTTTTCTCATGTTGCTATCCTTAATATTGATTTGAGATATTCCTCTTTGTATGTCATTTTATCTTCCTTTAACACTTTCTAAACCTTCATGTTTAAAGACAATAAATTTGCAATGCTCATACTCTATAAATAGAGATGTAAATCATAATTATACTTTCAGATTGCAGTATCTGTTTCCAGCTGTGCATATGAATGTTTCTGATCTGGATGTATGTTCCAGTATGTTTATTTTTAATCCAAAATTACATCCTTCACAAGCCAAGACCAACTTTTATTTACAGACATGCAGCAATTTCTTGTTAATACTTATATTCTGAGGAAGACAAGATGACTCAAGGGTGTAAAAGTACTTACATGACAACCTGAATTCAATCACTAAAATCCACATGGTGGAACAAAAGAATCAACACCTGCAAATCTTCTTTGATCTCCACATGCGTCTGCATACACATGCATAAACATAGACACATATAAACACTCATTATAAAATAGGATTTTGAACCTTTGTACCATGGTGAAATATATATATATATATATATATATATATATATATATATATATGAAGATATAAAAACCTCCAAACTATTTTAAGCATAATACAAGGGACAATTATATTAAAATATCATAATTTATTAGAAAGTATTATTTTTGTGTTTTATATCAATTAAAAGTAATATAATTTAATATTTTAAGGACCATATTAGTTTTTCCCCATAAATAGAATAAATGGAATTAAAATGAATCTGGGAAGATTATTTAGGTGTTGTTCATTTAACCATCCAAATGAGAAATGAAGATAGTTTGGATTAGAATGTAGAAATCAAGATAAATAGTCATAATGAATGTACATTCATTGTAAACTTGAATGAACATGGCATGTTGGTTGATGACATACTGAGAAAGTTTTCATCTAGGTTGTATTTAATTTAAAAATTTTATTAGTCTCTGTGTCTTGTGTTTGTGTGGATGAGTATGTGTGTGTAAATGTGTGTGTGTTTCTGTGTATTTGTGTATGTAGTATTATGTATGTATGTATGTATGTATGTATGTATGTAATATATGCCAAAGTATGCATGTAAATGTTAGAGGACAAGTTTGTAGAAATGTTTCTCTCCTTCAACTTTCAGACAGGATTGAAGGTTTGAACTCAGGCTGTTAAACTTGCACAGCAAACACTTGTACCCAAGAAGCCAATCTCATCAGACTCAATAATCAGATTTAAAAAAAAATAACAATGTTGTTTTCTTAGGTGGGGAAGACTATGAAACAGACCTTGATTTGAAGAAGAGGAAAAAATTCCATCATATAGTATTTTGTTATATTCAGTTCAATGTTGCTGCCTATTACAAAACTATAGTTGGATTTAAACACCAATCCTATCCATATTTCCCTCATATTCACAACTCTCAGACACTGAAACACAGTGAGACTGCTATGTAGGTATACATTCTGAAAGTATTCGTCTTGCATACTCAAAAGTTCACTGAACATTTAGCAAGCTTCATGATTAATATAACTTTGATATGATAAAGTTAAATTCTGATATCATGAAGGAACTGAGTTTATCATATGGAATAGATCCTTGCCAATATAAACATAGCAACTACTTTATATTTCATTTTGGCTTCTTAGAATGGTTCATTCTCTTTGTTCATGAAATAGAATCATAAAATAATATCCATTTATAACTAAAATTATTTTATTAATTTTGCTTTAGAAAATAAACAGCAAATAAAACTTTGGCATCCCTTGTAAACACTCATTATGGCCACAAGGTAGGCAGAGTTGTCTTAGATAAATTACAGGTAACATTGTCCATTAGGTAATCATTTAAAAATGTCTTTTATTGTTACAAATACTTCTATCATCTTCCTTACTAGATATAATCTGAAATGTTTTCATTCTCATGTTCTATGAATCAATTGATATGTTTTCAAATGACTGAATTATGTATTCACTTGAAAGACTACTAAAAGCTTTGAAATATTACATTATTCAAATATGAGTTATTTATTCAACTTAGTACACAATGTGAAGAAGAAATCAAAGTTAGCTTTTGAAGGTGACTAATGAGAATAGAAATAAATTAGATAATGGGTTTAAGTAAGTCTTTTGTTTGGTTGGTTTGTTTCAGGGGGTGTTATTTGTTCACTTGGTTGGTTGGTTGGATGGTTGGTTGGTTGGATGGTTGGTTGGCTGGCTGGCTGGCTGGCTGGCTGGCTGGCTGGCTGGCTGGTTGGTTGGTTGGTTGGTTGGTTGGTTGGCTGGCTGGTTTTTCAAGACAGGGCTTCTCTGTGTAGCCTGGGCTGTACTGAAACTTTTTCTGTAGACAAGACTGGCCTAGACCTAAGAGATCCACCTGTCTCTGCCTCCCATGTGCTGGGATTAAAAGCTTGTGCCACCACCACCCATGTAGGTTCATGTAAGTTTTAAAATCTCTATTCAATTAGGCATTTTTTTAATCTCTTTGTCCCTACCTCTCTTCTTCACTTGCTTAGCTTTAAGTCACATTAAAAAGTGGTTGACAGCCACATCATTTTGTAAATCTTTTTAATAACATAAAGGGTTTCATAAGTTTACTTTTCAGATCTAAATATCTTAAACACTATCCTGGATACCTAGAAAAGTTCCACAAAAGCATTCAAAATATCAAATACCCACCTTCCCTGAGGAAGATGGGTATTCCCTTCTCTTTATAAGCTCTTCCCTTCTCTTTATAAGCTTTGAAAATGTTGTAAGCATATCCACCTTTTAGTGAGAAACTTTGCAGGCGTATCTTCCCTCATATTTAGGCAAAGAAAAATTCTCAGAAAATTATATAGAGAAAGGTAGAAGAATGGAGCTATTTTTAGATTTTTAAAAAACATTTATTTTGTGTGTGTTTGAGAGAGAGAGAGGATGGAGGAGTTTATGTGTTTATGTTTGTGCTTGTTTGCCATTGAGCATGTGTGTGAATTGTACTAGTATGTGTGGAGCCCACAGATAAATATTAGATGTCCTCATTAATAGAACTCCATCTTATTTGAAGAAAGATCTCTCAGTAAATCTGGAGCACAAAGATTCAGCTAGATTTATAGGCTAATGGTCTCCAGGTATCTTGTCTCCACATTCTCCATGCACTGGCATGACAGAGGCATACTCCTACTCACAGCTTTTGTGAGTACTAGGGGTCTAAATCCAAGTCCTCAAGCTTGTATATACATAGGGCAGTTCACACACTAAAGCCACCTCTGTCTTAGTTTGATTTCTAATGCTAAATATTAGGATAGAACAAAGAAGTAATTTCAGTCAGGAATCTAAATTTCAGGCTAGAACAAGGAAGTGGGCTTCAGACATGAAAATGACTTTGGGCTAGGAGAGGGAAGTTGGCTCAGATATTTTGGTCATCCTGATAATCCCTTAGAAACAGTGATCACCGATGTATTCACAGAGTTTTGTATATTGCCTTGCTTATTCTTTGACTGTTTGTGTCTATTGCCTTACTTGTCCTTGACTATTTGCATCTATTGTATTGCTAGACTCTCAAACTAGAACTGACCTTAATACATGCATGTAATTAAAATGGTATAAAAGCAAAAAAATAAACAAGGGGGAGTGGGATAGGGGATTTTAAGGAGGGGAAATGGGGAAAAGGGATGGTATCTGAAATGTAAATAAATAAAACATCCAATTAAAAAAAAAAGAAAAAATGAAAGACCACAACCAAGGGCAACTTGAGAAGAAATGGATTTATTTTGGTTTATATAACATGGGTCCATTGAAGGAAATCAAGGCAAAAACCTAAGCAGGTACCCGGAAGACAGAAATTGAAGGAGAGTCCATGCAAGAGTGATGCTTACATGACTTGCTCAGCCTAGTTTACTGTACCATCCTGAACTCCCTGCCCAGGGCTAAAACTTTCTACAATGGGCTAACCCATGCCACATCAAACATTAATGAACAAATTGGCTCAGAGATTTGTCTATATTCCAATTGGATGGAACACTTTTTTAATTGAAGTTCCATTTTTTCAGATGGCTCTCACATAAGCTTGACCAAAAAATCACCCATCTCCACTGTCATTATTGGTTTTTTTCCAATGAATAGTACAATACTATTATCTCCAATTATCCACATTAATCTGTAATAACATACCAGGATTTCTGGCCTAATCTAACTGTAATTTGTTATCCATTAGTGATTTTCCCACTTTTCCTTATCATTTCTCCTGTTCTGCCTCTGGTAACTCTACTCTCAGGTTTCAATAGCAATCTTTTTAGGGTCTACTTACAAGTAAGTTCATATAGTACTCTCCATGTATGTTGTGTGCACATGTATGAGCACTTAACATAACAGTCCTCAAGAACTTTCTTGTTTCTGCCAAATGAAGGTAAAGAGTAGAAACATCCTCAATTATGGAACTTCAGATAAAACTACTCTGAGGGTTCACAGTGCTCTAATCAGAATGACTAATATCAACAAAACAACTAACAACACATATTGGGAAGGTTTCGAGGAACAGAAGACTTTCATTCAGAATTGGTTAGATTACAACCTGATGTAGCCACTCTGGAAATCAGTACTAAGAATTCTCAAAATGTTAAAAATAAATATACCACATGATTCAGCTATAATACTGCTTGGCATTTGCTCAAAGAACTCAACAACCTTCTCCGTAGATACTTGCTCACCCATATTCTTTACTTCTCTGTTCACATTAGTTACAAATGGATATAATCTAATTGTCCATCAAGTGATGGATTGATATCAAATATGTGGTACATATATACAGTGGCATTCTATTCACCTGTAAAAAATAAAATAATGATACCATCAAATCTAGGTAGATGGATGAAACTAGAATATATTATTCTGAATGTGGTAACAGACTAAGAAAGGCAAACAATGCATGAGCTATACAGTTTGTTGGCTTCAGTTCCAAATCTCTAGATGTGAGTATATGACCTAGAAGAACCATAGCAATCAGGAAAGTAAAAAGGGCCAAGGAGAGGGGAGCTCAAGATTAGCTAAAGGCAAGAGGTAGGAAATGGAAACATTGTATCTCTGTAAAGGGAAGGGACACCACTATATGCTTTGGACACATGGTGGAAACTGATCTGGAAGCCCATTTCCTAAAATGGTTTTCATAGTGTCAAAAAAAAGTGGCAGAAAAATACAACATATTGTCCCATCCAGCTATAAAGTTTACAAACCAAATTGGCCAGCATGACAAGATTTCCCCAAGGGTGGAACAGTGCTACTTATATTGTAGAGGAACAGGAATCCCTCTAATTTAACTTAAGATCTACTTAATTGAAATGAATTTATTTATGTCACTTTAAACCCAGCCAGTAGTTTGTGGCTGGAGAGGTTATAGACTTGAAGAGAAACCACTACTGCTACCTTTTTACACCAATATAATTTTAATCTTCTTCTAAATATCCATCTTATATTCACAGATAAATGGAGCTTCTCCTCATCAAAGAAGCTTCTTTTCTCAACAGATTGAAACTATTAAAGAGATACATAGATACTCAAAATACCAAGAACTTGATGGTGTTCAACTCCAACAGGACCATCTGCAATGTGAGCCACAAACCTAATCCTCAGAGAAAATCCTGGAAGATGAGGTGTAAAGAAAGATTGTAAACTTCAGAAGCCCATGATAACTGTGGATAAATCACATTCCCTAGATTTGAAAATATACCCATGAGCCCTCTGGAAAAATGAATTTTAATTTCCAAGGTTTTCCCAGCCACAGCTCCCAGAATGACAACTCTGAGACTAAAACAAAATATTATTATATGTCTAGGCTACATAAGATTTGGCACATCCCATGACTATCTTATTATTTATTTAACTATTTAAACTATTTTATGTGTACCACTTGGTTAGTTACTTCTCCTTCAGTCCTGACCACCATTTTCCTTTATATCTCCTTTGTGTTTCTCTCAGCATCTCCCTGAGTTCATCTACAATGGTTTGATGGATTACATCCATCTCCCTGGCCTGTACCCTTGAATCTCTCTTGGCTAGCCCCACTGTCTTTTTTTTTCTCTTATCATTTCCCAGAATCCTATCTCTTCTTGCCAGTGTTCAACCTCCTTTTTCCTGCCTCAGCATACTGGGCATGGAATTTTTTATTGATAGGTAATCTTTACAAGAGCTAATCTCTATAACCCTCAGCAATGTGATTGCCTCTATGGGATCAGCATAATAAAAATACCAGACAGTATACCAACAAAATTTCACATGGTCCAACCCTTAGATGAAAAGCTATAGGTGGTCAATGGAAGATGACAGGGGAAACACCAGTCACCTCTAGGGACAAAAACCCACATAAGTGGTTCAATTACAATTGGTCAGCCATGAGTATACTACCAAAGGCAAATAAACTCAGAAGGTGATAGATACACACACACACACACACACACACACACACACACACATATATGTGTGTATATACATATATATACACACATATATATGTATATGCCCATATGTACATATGCATATGTATGCACATATAACAACAATAGTAAGCAAAGAAGAGGTCATAAGTTTGGGAGAGGGGAAGGAGAGATGTAGATGCAATATTTATGTATTTATGTATGGAATTTTAAAAATAAAAATAATGAAAATAAAAGTACCAAATTAAATTCTAAAATTCATAGAATAATCTATCACTCATGTCTCATTAGAGAAGTTTATATTTTTAGTATATGGTGATTAACACAGATAATCACAACTGGCCAAAGCCCCAAGAATAAGAAACTACAGGATTCTCAGCCCTAAAGGAAGCATATATACCACATACACACCTCTCTTTAGGTTCCGGAATTATTTCAAAAGACAGGTCAAAATGATTGTAAGAGCCAGACGTGGTGACTACAAGAAAACATTTTCTGGACACAGCAGAGCAGCTGCATGTATGAACTCACAGCAATTCTGACAGCATCAGAATCCTGTATAAAACTGAACCAGACCAAATCCTAGCAAAGAGAGTGGAACTAGGCACAAAATATTACCATAGCTGTAAAGTTACTCATAATTAATAGCTGTTGGGAGGAGGAAGAGAGACAGGTTTTTTTCTAAGGGTCTCCCCTGATAAGTTCATAGCACATCAATGCAAGCCCGTGCATTCAAAAATATCTGGGCAACACAAATGGGTCTTGAATGGTTTAGGGAAAGAAAGGACACCAGTTTGGATGAGCGGGGAATAGGAATGGTAAGATTTGAAGCAGTATAGATTTTTCTAAAAAGGTTTAAAAAGGAAAAGAGAAAGACACAAAACTTGGATGCATCTAGAAGTTCTTGGAAGAGCTTGTGGAAGCAAGGTGAATTTGATCAAGATATGTTATGCAAAACTCTAACAAACCAATAAAAATAAATTAAAATAAGTCAATAAATAATAAAGCAACAAAGAAAGAAAGCCTTGTATGAGAGATTGAAGTTTCTTATAAAGAAAGAGAGGTTGGAAATGAATATGCTGCATGGAAAGAAAATGAAAGGAACAATAGCAACACTTGCCACTTAGGAAACTGTTACATTGAGCTGAGATCTGTCCAAATCCTTTACAGAGTCAGGAGGAAAAGGACTTCCAATACTAATCACAGCTTAAAAAAAAATGGTTCCCTGTGTTTCTCCAACAGTTTCTCTGCATTGTTTGATCCTTGGCTTTGCTAGGCTGAAACAACAATGATCCTTTTCTTTCCGTTTCTATTACCAGCTACGAATTCATGCTATTGTCCTCATAAATATTCTGTAAAATATCTCAGAGGTTAAATGTATTTTAACCTTTCAGAAACAACACAAGGGACTTGGAATGCATTATTTCTGATTCTATAAAACATTAGCCCTTCTCTTATATTATTCTTTCATCTTCAAATATAAAATTATTTCCTTTTGTATTTAAATATTATACCCTTCTCATTTGTCAAACCAGTTACATTGCATTTTTGATATAGCTATTCACTGCCTGCTTCTGACTTTAGCTTTAAAAATGGTTCATTTCCCAATAGACAATCATAAAAAAAAAAAAAGATTCCATCCCTAACTAGAAAGTGCCTTCGAAACACAGAGGATATTGGCATTTTAAGGGAAACTCATTAAACCCTTTATGAGTATGAACTGTGACTGTTTTATATTTTCCTGTAGTTACGGTTGTTTAAACCGCCACAGTAAATATTGTTAATACTACAAACATGCTACTGTTGCCTTGTCGGTGAGTTAGTATGAAAATATATATCATTCTCTAGGCTTCAAGGAAGATGTTTAATAAGATATGAACTGAGAAACACAGTGTCTTTACCCTAGTGAAAGGACGGGATGTTTGTTTTTCAGCAAGATGCATGTGCAGTTGGAGTCCTGGTTATCCATTAGCAGCTGCTTGGATCTTATTCACAGTCTCCCTGTGCATACACAGGATATTATTCATTAACTCTGATGTAATTGTAAAGTTTTCTTAGTTACTAACAAATGTGCTAATTAGGCCAATTCTCAATTACAGTGATTACATTTACTACACTGGTGACACATTCTTGAGATTTAAATGAACTCTGACACCCATCTTCACTCTTTTTTGTAAAAAGAAAGCAAGTCCAGCTCCTCTACTGTTCTGTCTCAGTTCATTGGGACACAAACTTTCTCAGTACAGGGGCCTGGATTCAGTGAAGATGCAAACTGACAGAGCTCTTGATTTAATGTCCATAAGCATATCCTGTTAGTTCAACTTGGGTAATTACTATACTGAGGCTCTCCATCTTTTGGGAATGTACTCCTTAGAAGATTCTCCTCCAAGCTATGCAAGAGCTCAGGATGGACAGATGAGTAATGGAAGAGACTTTGTTTTCTTAATACTTATGTATGTGTGGAGTGTAAGCATGTTTAAATGTGTGTAGGCTCACCTGAGTGCGTAGGGAGGTGGGTGTTCGGGTGTGTATTCCTGACTGTATCTATGCATGGAAAGCCCAAGGTTGGTGTCAGGTGACTTCTTGTACTGTTTTCCACCGTATTCTTTGATTGAGGGATCTTTCAAATAAATCCAGGGTTCTTCAATATGGCAAATCTAGCTAGTCATCTTTCTTAAGAGATTACTTCTCTCTACCTTCTAAACAGTGGGCATTAATTGAAGGAAGCTACATCCATCCAACATTTATATGGGTGCTGTACAGTCAAACTCTGATCTTCATGGATATCTGAAAAGAATTTTAATCACTGAACCATTGCTCCAGCTCAACAATTTCTAATTTTATTAAGGATGCTTCCCTGAGTATGGTTGCTTCCTTTGACCAAATCTACTCACTATAAAATGTTGACTGATATCACAAGTCTTCCCTTCCTAATAATATCCTATTCTAGATAGTTCATTCTCTTTTCTACTCTCTTTGTGCCATTGAAGTAATCTTATGAGCAATGCAAATTATCTCCCTTCATTGTCTTCAGATAGATTCCTATTTTCCTAAGGTCCTCTGTGTCTAGTTCCAAGAACTGTATAAATGTGTTTATCAGAGCTGTTTATGTCATGCTAGTAAGATTAGAAACCCCTAACTTATGAAAGTGCATACTTACCATATGCAAAGACTAGAGTACTAATAATGAAAGAGAACGCAGGCTTGCTTCCTAACACACAAAGAAGATAAGACTGCAGCAGAATCCTTGGTTATATGTGTGGACAAGTTGTTACTAGAATTTTAGGCCATTGTCCTCAATCTTGGCACCCCTACACACCTTATTCTACTACCTGTATCATTGAAAGTCCAATCATTTAGAAAACTCATGGTAGATGAAGAAAAGAATGTGTCCATGATGACTAAACTGGAGAAGAACAGGTTGAGCACATCATTCTTCATTCTGCTTTAAAGACACTAATGAGAGTGTCTATATTTTACATTGGAAGGATAATAGCAAGGTAAAAAAAGGGATAGTAAAATAGCCTCTAAAACTGTTTGAGTTGATCATTACCACAGGTCTGGTTCTATAAGGAGACCCAAATGGCCTCAGAAAAATTTTATTACTTGAGTAAGTCATTCAGTTTCTATCATGGAGACTTACTTTCCTGCAAGGATCTTTATCTTAGCAGCTAAGACCATTGAAAAAATTACACAGAGAAAGAGTATTTCTGAGGAACACATGTAGTCATTGGGGCAGTAATTGGCTACTACTTTAAGCCCTCAATTTTGGAAGAAACATTTGTTATACTGTGGACCAGGTTTTATAAGAAGAAAGAGCATTATTGCTCTCAGCAAGGAAATCAGAGTCTAATGGAAGAAATCACATTAACAGACTAGTTTGTTTTTAGAAAATGTATAAGACAGAAGAGAAAAACTGCTTATTGATTGAAAAACCAAAAAGCAGAACTTTTGGGTTCTTTTGTACAGGTGTGGATAGTCATCACTCTATAAGTCACTTTTTTTTTCACTTTTGAGGGGAGGAATTCAGTGTATCTATTTCAATAGATGCTGGCCTTATGGTACTGCAAGACTAGGAGCTAGTTTCATGTGGTTATTGACTGGGTTCTACGGGCTTTTCCTGTAAGATAACTTAAGTGTTTTCATATGAGGAATTTTTGTGTGTGCATATTCATGTCTTAGCTGATTTTATTTGGCCTCTCATTCATTTTTCTCTGGACCCTGGAGCAGGTCCTTTCCTCCTTTCTAGATATTTGCTTTCTTCACTTGTAAAAAGATGTGCATGATTCCCAATATACAACTACCATCAAGAAAGACCTGAAAAAAGATTTCAGAGACAATACAAAATAAAAATTGTTGGTCTCAATTTGCATTTCTATGATGGTTAATAATGTTGAACATGTTAAGTGTTTCTAAGTCATTTGAGATTCCTCTATTAAGAATTCTCTATTTAGACCTGTATCCCATTTATAATTATATCGAGGTGTTTTTTTTTTTGATATCTCATTTCATGAGTTCTTTATCTATCAGTTGTGGAGTTGATCAAGTTTTTTTTACACTGTGAAGGTTGCTGCTTTGTTCTAATGATTTCCTTTGCCTTACAGAAGTTTTTCAATTTCATGAGGTCCTATTTATTAATTGTTCATCTTAGTTCCTGCACTAATGGTGTTCTGTTTAGAAAATTTTCTCCTGTGCTAATCTTATACCTGTCAGAATGGCTAAGAACAATATCACAACTGACAGTTCATGCTAGGGAGAATATAAAATAAGGGATCACTCATCCATTGTCAGTTTCAGTGTAAACTCTTACAGCTTCTATGGAAATCAGTGTGGTGGTACTTCAGAAAGATGGGGATTGATGTACCTCAATATCAAGCTATACCACATTTGATCAGATACACAAAGCATGGTTTCCCTACTGTTAAGACACTTGATCATCCATTTTCAACATGTCCCTATTCAAAAGAGCTAGAAATTGGAAACAACCAAGACATTCCTCAACAGAAGAATGGATAAAAAAATTTAAGGTACATTTACACAATGAAGTTTTACATAGCTGTTCAAACCATGACACCATTAAATTTTCAGGCAACTTGGATAGAACTAGAAAAAAGTACCCAAAGTTATGTAACCCAGGCCCACAAAGATAAATATGGCATGTATGTATTCAGTTACATGTGGCATGTATTCACTTATATGTGAATATTGGCTGTGAAGGCAATGATAACCAAGTTATTATTGGCACACCCAGAGAGTCAAGAATAGAGGAAAGGCCCAGGAGGAACATGTGGATCTTCCTGGGAGGAGGAACTAGAATAGAATAGATTACATGGGTGAACTGTTGGCAGGGAGATGAAGGATCAGATATGGAAGGTTAATAAAACACAGGATGAATCAACTAGAATTGAGGGACATTTCAAGGGTGATATGGAAACCTAGTATACTAGAACCCTCCTAAAATATATATATGAAGGCTATCCTAATGAAGTCTCCAAATAATGGAGACAACAATCCCCAGCTAGCCTCCCTTCTTACCAAATGAAGCTTCCAGTACCAGGACTGAGTTGCATCCAGTTGAGTTGTTGGCCCAAGGGATCCCATGAAAATACCCAAGTAACCTAGACCCTTTCAAAGACAAAAGATTGCTCTTCACAAACTGACACCAAGGCCTCTTTGCTGAAGATGAAGCCCACACAACACATGGAACATGAAGAGAGCAAGCTGTTGCTTACATAGAACATTCATCTCTGTGATATGAGAAGGTCCCCTGCAGGCTACAAAAAGATAAACATAAACACCAACTCAGCCACAAAGTCTTCTATCTATAATCTGTTCTGCCTGTAAAATATGATAGGATGATGGTGGCACAAAGCTTATGAGAGTAATGTAATTGTGAGAACATGCCCCTGTAAATCAATTAAGCAAGGTGACCATTAGCTCACAGAGACTGAAGAATACAGGGCTTACACAGAGCTGCACCAGGTTGTTTGTGCATATATTATAGTTCTAGGTTTAGTATTTTTATGGGAATCTTGAATGTGTGAACAAAGTGGATCTCTGATTCTTTTGGCACCTCTAGGGTTTTTTTCTTCTATTGGTTTTCCTTGTCCAAATTTAATGTCATAGTTTTTGTTTTATCTTACTATAATTTAATCTTGTAATGTTTTGTTATGATCTTTTAGAAATCTATTCTATTCTAATAAGAGATAGGAAAAGAGTGGATCCAGATGTGAGGGGATATGGAGAGGAACAAAGAGGAGAGGAATAAAGGGTAGGGAAACTGTAATTCAGATGTATTGTATGTAAAGGGATTCTGTTCATCTCAAGAGTCAACTTTGTTCTACTGATACTTGCTGCCTGATTAGGGGTGTTAGAATTTTGAGGTCTTTTCTCCCCATAGTACAAAAGGATTGTTAAGTATTATATACCAATGATGTGAAAGCAAGATGTGACAGCTTAGATGGCAGTCATTTTTGTTACTTTCCATTTATCTACCTGAGATCTCTCAATTAACATTCCATCTAGTTGCTAAAGTACAGCCAAGACTGGGTACACTATTATTGGAAGATGGTACCAACAATCGAGTAATACATTATATATCTTTCTTCTTTAAAATGGCGTGACAACATATTTCAAATTTGTGATAAATTCTGCTAGCAAAGAAAAAATAACTTTCAGGAGGTGATAGAGGTAGTTTCATAAGCAAGTACTATTCCTATTCATGTGATTGATGTCACTAAAGTCAGGAAAGTAAATATACTGAGATGTAGCTAAGTTCTCTGAGCAACATAATGGGGGTATTATCATTACTTACCTCTATTAACAATAATAATAGTGTTAACTAGCTTTTATCATCTTGCAGGAGGTTAGTTCAGAACATAAATGAAGCTACATAGTTTTCCATATAATTTTAATTTAGGAGAGTTCAAGAAATCCAGCCTCCAATATACAAGAGTTACATAGAGGAATGCATGCACAAGAGAAATAAGAATAGAAAGATTTAAAGTGAGATATCACAGTGTCATACTGTCTCCCTCTGAAAGCCTAAAAGTTGGGAAAAGTTAACATTGCAGTTAGTTTAAATGTCAATTCTATGTCCAAGGTTTCTTTAAAAAATGTATGTCAAGAGAAAAGTGATTTATGATGCCCTACAAAACAGTTCAAGCCTATATTCCACCAGATCTGGACAAAGCTAAAGACAGGTGCCTTGAAATAAGAAGATCAATAAGAATTCAGAGATGACAGGCAATCCTAACAGCTAAGATAGCAAAGACTGAAAAAGAAAAATGAAGTTATTAAGAAGAAACCAAAAGTCAATTCCATATGGAGCAAGAAGCAAAGCTTTGGAATGAAGTTAGAGGGCCTCAAGGGCCTGAAAATAATGACAGCATCCTAAACTGTTTGTCCAGTGAACACATATACCAATACTTAAACAAAACTGTGAGTGCTTGAGTTAGGAAGAAAGTAAACTTTAGGGAATGATCATGTGACAATTTGTGGCCAAGTCGATCTAAATATAAGCTTTCCATGGATATCTAAATATAAGCTTTCCTCACTCCAGAAGGGTTGGATTAAGGTTTTCTCTTGTTCCCTCTCACTGCTTTACATTAGTTAGCAGAAATTTGGAGAATTTTAAGGCCAGTATTCTTATGGAAAACAGTCAAGTTTGCTTCTGAAATATTTGTCTGAAGCCATTGAGTAATAACAAAGGATTTGTTGTTTGTGATATATTTGTGGTTACTTGTTATATATGATATCTGTCTAGGTTAATTTTCTTTTACATTATATAATAATACTCAGAACTTGCTCTTGAAAATGGAAATCATAATTTTACTCCAAGTCCCACAGTAGACTCAAATTTTTTGTTCTATTTAACTCATCCTAAAATACGTATTAATAATTTAGGGTAAAGAATCATTCAGGCTTCAGCTTGTGGACATGTATGGGTGATTATAAATTCTCAATATCTTCATCTTTTGCTATTTTTCTGGAGTGTTTAATCTTTATTGCTGCCACTGTCATAGCTAACTACTTGCTCAAACATGAAACCTCAGAATGTATATTAGCTTCAGCCATATTCAGAGGAGAAGGGTAGGGAGAAATGGGGAGAGGATCTGTGTGAGTGGGTACTGGGAGGAGAGGGAAGACTGATATAGGGGATTGAAGTGAATAAATTTTTAAAAAAATTACTACAGACCGAGTGGCTTAAGTCATAGGAAAGTTACTTCTATCAGTTATGAAATTATATAAATCTGAGATTAAAGTGTCTTAAATATGTTCTTTTTCTTTAAAAAAAAGCATGACTAATAGCTCTTTGATTTCATCTGTCTATGGTGAATGGTACATATGCATGTGTGACCACTTTATTGTGCATATATATGAACATGGGTACATGAATAATATGGCACTATTGTCAAGTTCAAAGGACAATCTCAGGTGTAGCTCTTACTTACTTTGTTTGAGACAGGAATTCTTGTTCACAACTGCATACACCAGATTATGTCCTGGGGATTCATTTGCTTCTGCCTGCACTCTTATTGTAACAGTACTAGAGCTATAAATGCAACACATCCATCTTTGTTGGGTGCTGGGGATCCAAACTTTGGTATTTCTGCTTTCAAGACAAGTACTTTATCCATGGAGCCAAGTCCCCAACATTTTTCCATTTTCTTTGAAGTACCGACTATATAAGAGCCTCAGGATGTGACTTCATTGAATATTAATTTATGTTTTTAAATAATTAAATCTAATCAAGCTAGGAGTTAAAGTATCAGTGCATGAATTTTGATAGACAGAATTAAGCCCATAGCAGAATTATTTGTAGCATAGTCCAGGAATATCATGTTACCAAGACTGTTTTCATACAGAGACCTAACTGTTTCTTGAGCTAGCCAGATTTATTCTAATTCCACCACAGATACCTGCTTCTAGATACCACGATCACCTTTTCTCTGAATAAATGCAATGATTACCTAACACATGTCGTCAATTCTCTTCAGCTTCTAATGTTCTCTTTAATTATAATTTTGTTTTTCAGAATTTCATAGGTGCACAGGATGGAATATGATCACATTTAACTTGTTCTTCATCAAAGTAACCACATCAAAGCAGAACAGGCCATCCCCCTTTCATATAGTATCCCTATTTCTTATGGCCTGATAGCCTTCCATACTTATCACAGGATCCTACCCTTGCTTATTTCTCCATTCCCAAAGTTCATATACTTCATACATGTGTTTGTATTCATTTCCTTATCACATAGGCCTAGATTCAGTTTTCCAAAAGCTCCAAACTTTCTTCTTTTTAAGCTTTTGTATGTGCATTTCCCAACTCCTACTCCCTCCCTCAGGGGATCCTTTCTTGATCTTCATGACTAGAGAAATCCCCTTAATTATACATTTAGATAGCTACTTTTAAGACTTATCACAGTTGCCATTTTAATTTATTTATGAGATTATTTGATTATTGTCTGCTTTCAGCTTTTTAGCTGTGAGGGTTCAATGAGATAATAAACGTAAAATACTTTATCCAGAGCATGGCCCTTACTAAGAGCTAAATTGACTTTTGCTTTTATCCTTATTATTATGGTGGAAGAATTCTCAGCCACTACATATAGTCTATTGGTTGAGTTGATCATAAATACATTTCTATTTTTAAAATACTTTTTAAAATGTTGCTATTGTCTATTATGGTAAATTCTTAATATTTGTTAGTATTATTATACAGTCTCAGAATCTCTTATGAGATGTCCAAAAGTTTAACATTGCAACATAACATTATTTTCTGCAGATGTATCAAACTACATTTATAGCCACAGGCCACAGGTTGAACATGCCTGATAGTTTTCCTTTATTACTTAGTAGGCCATGACCTTAGGAAATGTGTTTGCTTTCACCATAATGAGACTGATTTTAACAACTTGCTTC
Source organism: Grammomys surdaster (assembly GCF_004785775.1). Taxonomy (NCBI): domain Eukaryota; kingdom Metazoa; phylum Chordata; class Mammalia; order Rodentia; family Muridae; genus Grammomys; species Grammomys surdaster. Next base: position 7,667,703 of record NW_021604562.1, on the reverse strand, counting down.
CGAACTTGTCCTAATAAAGTTATTTGGAAAGAATAAATGCTGGTAAATACTATTTCCGGTTCTTCATGTTCTGTGTGGAATACTCATGCTTACAGTTCCAGGAAGCAAATGGCATCATACAAAAGGTCTTTTATACTCAAATCAAGCCTTCCTTTATTACAAGGGGGCTGATTTCACATTCACCTTGGGAATCAACACAAAGTCCTTTCCTCAGTTGTCTCATAAACGAATTTGTCCTTCAGTGAGGAGACTAGCAAGAATGCCAACTTGAGCAGCTTTTTTCATGCTGGTAATATCCAAACCTAGTGTATTCACCTCCATTTCAAGCTTGCCTTTGTCTTTCCTATGTTTGCCAGCTGGGCCTTCAACGCTAACTCCAGATGGAGCTGCTTTAAGACAAGAATATAGGAAACATCCAAATTTCAAAAACATCAATTTGGAAGTGATTATTCTCATTACTGTATGCTATCTTGACAAAATGGTAAGCCTTGGGAGAAGTTTAAGCAGTGATCTCCTCCTCTAGTGAATTCAGTGTTCATTCACATATCATTAACGGAAAGAAAGGACGTGGGAGAGAGGAAAGCCAGCTGAAAAGCAAGAGCAAAATTCCTGAAGTTGCAGTTTTATAAATCATGTCCTTATAAAACTATTGTAAGTAAATAGTAAGCAACTTTGAAATGATGAGTCTAGAGCCATGGGAAACAACTGACAAAGCTTCCATTTGTGTATTTCTTTGAAGCATCTGTCTTGTTTCCTAAAATCAAAGAATGCCAACAAAATGCCACAGTGTAACTGGAAATTCACCTGAACTTTGTTACCATTTAAGAACCTGACTATAACACAGAAAGGGTTGTAAAGGTGAATGAATATGGCCACAAAAAGACAGAAAAGATATATGGTAGTCTATAGTCTCTCGGCTGCAAACCTGCTCTTTGGTTTCATTTATGTCGTTCAGCATCATATGATCCTGGGAAATAGTTAACACCATAAATCTCTTATACTGGAGTCCTTATTCTTACACTTTACTTAATGGCTCTGTGACCTTGGGAAAATTATTTAATATTATGATTTCCTTTTTCTTATGAGTAAAGAAATACTATATTTTGGATGGTAACAAGAATAAATCCTTACATACTACTTAAATTTCTCCCTGGCACATAATAGGTACTTAACTAGTTAAATAGTCTATGATCAGTAGTATTAAATACTTGCTTCAGAAGCATAACCATAAGCAGTCCATATTAAATACCTTGTGTCTATATAAAGAATCTATTTCCAGTGTTTGATATTAGTAAATAACATGGTTGTAATACAGTATATTGAAGCCCTAATACCAAAATATTTAAAGATTGTTTCTAAAAACAAGAGCAAACAGAATGGTAGTTTTCATGACTTGTATATTAAAAATAACAGAGCGATACTATAGCCTTGAATTCTTTAAAACTTACTTTTGATAAGAGTTCTCAAATGTTTCAACCTCTCTTCTAGCTCACTGACCAACGGTAGGAGAGAAAAGATGGTAAATAGGACAAATGGATGTGAACCTGTTAAGAAGTAGTTCTCTGAGACATTTCTTATCTCTCCAGCAGAAACAGCCAGGCCTCTGCCAAATCGGCATGAGTCAGTGGGAGCAGGGATGAGTCGGATCCCAGGAGAAATTCTCTTGCAATGCCTTTTTCAACAAAACAAAGATCAGTAAAGAAGACTCAGACCAAGGAACCCTCGCAAATCATCACATGAGTCTGCCTAAGCAAAACAACACATGAATCTCCATCACATGACATACCCAGAAACATCCTCATCATTATACTAATACCAAGTGGTTTTTATTACTATTGCTCTGTAGTACAGCTTGAAATTAGGGATAGTAAGAAGTTTTTTGATAGTACAGGTTTATTTTAGCTATACTGTTTTGTATGCTTTGTTTTGTTTATCAGTATGAAGTTGAGAATTGGTCTTTAAAGGTCTGTAAAACATTGTTTTGGAACGTTGACAGGGATTGCACTGAATCTGTAGATTGCTTTTGGCTGTAGATTGTAGATGGTTATTTTTACTATGTTAATTCTACCTATCCATGAGCACAGGAAATCTTTCCATCTTCTGATTCCTTCTTCAATTTCATTCTTCAGAGACATAAACTTGTTATACAGATCTGTCGGTTGCTTGGTCAGAGTTACACCAAGATATTTTATATTATTTGTGACTATTATGAATGGTGGTGTTTTGCTGATTTCGTTCTCAGCCCATTTATCATTTATATAAAGGAAGGCTAATAATTTTTGTGTATGTTAATTTTGTATCCAGCCACTTTGCTAAAGGTGTTTAGCAGCTGTAGGAGTTCTTCAGTAGAGCTTTTCAGACATGTTGTTCAATAGAACCAAGTCCAAGACCCAGAAATAAGCCCACACACCTATAAACACTTGATTTTTGACAAATAAGCCAAAACCATGCAATGGAAAAAAGAAAGCATCTTCATCAAATGGTGCTGGTCTAAGTGGATATCTACATGTAAAAGAATGTAAATATATCCATATTTCTCTCACTGCACAAAACTCAAGTTCAAGTTGATCAAAGACTTCAACAAAAAACTGTATATACTAAATCTAATAGAAGAACTCAGAAAATTGGAAATAGTTCTATCTGAAAAACCAGCTATACCACTCCTGGCCATATACCCAAAAGATATTCCACAATACTACAAGGAGATGTGCTCTACTATGTTCATAGCAGCTTTATTCATAATAGGCAGAAACTGGAAAAAAAAAGCAACAGTTGTTCCTCACCCGAAGAGTGGTTACAGAAAAATGTTGTTCATTTATACAATGGAATACTGTTCAGCTATTTAAAAGGAAATCATGAATTTGCAGACAAATGAATGGAACAGAAAGTATCATCTTGAATGAGATAAACCACACCCAAAAGCACATGCAGTGTACATATTCACTGAGAAGTGGATATTAGCAAAAAAGTAAAGAATATCCATGATACAACCCACAGAATTTAAGAAGTTAAACAAGAAGAAAGGCTCAATCAAGGATTCTTGATTTGTACTTAGAAGGGGAAACAAACTAATCGGGAGACAGAGGGAAGGAAGAAACTGGGTAGGAGAGGAGGTGAGAAGCCACATGTGGAGGTTCAGGATAGGGTTTTGGGAGAGACAGGATAGAGGGCCAGAGAGACAGGAGAATAAATGGAAATTGGAGTCTAGAAGTCTGGAGTGGGGACATGAGGTGCATCAATGGGATGTGACAGAGACCTGGGAAGGAGAAGGCCCCCAGGAGTTTATGGGGGTGACTTTGGCTGAGACTCCTAGAAATTGGGATATGAAGCATGAAGAGGCTACCTCCTGTACCCCCAGTGAAGCAATATGAACACCAACCCATCCACAAAACTTTCGACCCAAAATTTATTCTTTCTACAAGAAATTCAGGGCCCAGGGCCACAGAATGGAAAGGAGACTGAGAAAATAACTAACCAATATCTGGCCCAACTGGAGTCCCATCTCATGGGGAAGTACCAATCACGGACACTGTAAATGATACTGTTATGCTTGGCAACAGGAGCCTAATTATAACTGTCCTCTGAGAGGCTCAGCAGCTGGCTGAAACAGATGCAGAGATCCATTGATCAGCACTCAGGAAACCTGGTGGAAGCGTTGGATAAAGGATTAAAGACCTGGAGGGGATAGACATAGGAAGACAAGATGAACTAACCTTGACCCTTGGGGGCTCTCGAAGACTGAAAAATCAACCGAAGAGCATGCATGAGCTGGACCTAGGCCCCCTACACATATTTAGCAGACATGCAGCTCAGTCTTCATGTGGATTTCCCAACAACTGGTGCAGGGGCTATCCCTAAACTGTTGCCTGCCTGTGGAATCATTCCCCTAGCTGGGTTGCCTTGTCTGGCGTCAGTGGGAGAGGATGTGCCTAGGCCTGCAGAGATTTGATGTGCCAGAGTATATGTGGAGTGTGGATACCCAGGGAAAGTCTCCACCCTCTCAGAGGAGAAGGGAATGGGGGATAGGACTCTGTTACGGGAAACAAAGAGAAGGGGCAGCAGCGATCATGATGTAAAGTAGATAAATGAATGAATGAATGAATGAATGAATGAATGAATGAATGAATGAATAAATAAATAAATAAATAAATAAATAGAAATAAAAAAGATTGCTGTGCTAAAAATTTCACTGGATCTTTTTCTATGTTAAAGGATAAAGAAAACATACTGGCATAGTTTAGAATAATTTTTTTTGGTACATGTCTCCTAGAAACAACCATTGATCTTTATAGATGTGAGCAAAATTAAGTATCATTTCCCAGTATTTACATAGCGATTCTTTGACGCTTCAATTTATAACGCAAAGACACATCATTGTGACTGTCATGACTCTGAAATATAATTTTAGCATGTAAAAGCTTGAACATGGCTCCCCCAGTATCCACCCAATATGAGAATCTATCCATTTAGTCATACTACCTTGCTCTGGGACATATATTAAGAAAAATACAGTTTTGCTGCTTATTGGGAGCATTACTGGTAACAGAGATTTTAATTTTAGCATTTGCTGTTATCTGTGAAATTCAAACTGCTTACAATTCTTCTCTGTATTTGAGTTTTGTCTCCTTTTCACAGTCCTAAGAACACCATTACATTAAATGTGCTTTCTTGCATATATACCTTACCATTTTTGCATGCTCTTATACTCTTTGAGGAAGTAATGTCTAATTATAATTTGCTCTTTCCCTTTTTAATTATAAAAACATAAAATTAGATTATAGAAGATAATGTAACAAATGCTCATGAACACAAAATCTGGCAAATATTTTCTTCTTTATGCTTAAGTTCCTTTATATCATTTCTCACAGGATAGAAACAATCATTTATGCAAATTCTAGGTTTATTACTTACCTAAATGCTTATACATGTATTATATATTTTTATGTTCATAAAATTAGTTCTAGATTGTTGTATGGGCTTAAAAAGTATATAGAGAAATAGTAATTTACATAACCCATCAACAAACTTTGTTTAGGTATTGAGTAGTTTCATTTTTCTTTAAAGGGAAGAATGATGCAGTTATTTCATTTTTTCTATTTTTTATTGATTATTTTATTTATTTACATTTCAAATGTTATCCCCCTTCCCTGTTTCCTCTCAGCAAACCCTCTATCCCATACCCCTCCCCTTGCTTCTATGATGGTGCTCCCCCACCCACCCACCCAATCCCACCTCACTCCTCTAGCATTCCCCTACACTGAGGCATCACATGAAGCCTCTACACGACCAAGAATCTCTCTTCTCATTGATGCCACATATGTCAATCCTCTGCGACATGTGCAGCTGGAGCCACTGGTCACTCCATGTGTATTCTTTCTTTGGTTGGTTGTTGAGTCCTTGGGAGATCTGGAGGATGGGGGGAGTCTTGTTGGTTGATACTGTTGTTCTTCCTATAGGGTTGCAAAACCCTTCAGCTCCTTCAGTCCTTCCCCCAAGCTCCTCCATTGGGGTCCCAGTGCTCAGTTTGATGGTCTTCTGTGAGCATTCCCATCTGTATTTGTCAGGCTGTGGCAGAACTTCTCAGGGGGCAGCTATACCAGGCTTTAGTCAGCAAGCACTTCTTGGCATCAGCAATAGTGTCTGGGTTTGGTGACTGCTTACAGGATGGATTCCCAAGTGGGGTAGGCTTTGGATGGCCTTTCCTTCAGTCTCTGATCCACTCTTTGTCCTTGCATTTCCTTCAGACAGGAGCAATTCTGGGCTAATTCTGTCTGCATGTATGTCTGCAGGCCAGGAGATGGCACCACATTTCATTATAGATGGTTGTGAGCCACCATATAGTTGCTAGGAATTGAACTCAAGACCTCTCCAAGAGCAGTCACTGCTCTTAACCTGTGAGCCATCTCTCCAGCCCTATGTTAAGTACTTTTTTATGTCCATTCTTGAAATAATTATAGTTAGTTCCACAGCATCCCATGATTCACCTAATTCTCTGTTAATGGAAATTCTAAAATAAAAAATTCTATTTCTACCTGTGTTATACTAAATATCATTCTATTCCTCTCCTTATATACGTTTACAAGATATGCTGTACACCATCTAAAATTATCATGAACATCTTCAATTTTTTTCAGTGCTTTCAGCTTTCTAATTGTTGCATTTTGCACAAGAACTACGAATGCTTTCCATTTCCTAAATCTCTACAGAAGGTTTCTTCTTTAACATCTCCAAATTTAATGTTTAAATGTATTCCCTTTGCTGCCCATGCAACAAATAAAAATGTATATTTCCATTAGTACATGTAATTGTTCCATGATTTGTGTGCTATCTCTCACAACATATATTTCCAGGTATATCTTTTGATTATTAAATAAAATTTAGCCAGAAGTTCTGATGCACACCTAAATCTAAGAAATAAAGTGGCAGAGACAAGAGGCTTACAGTACGAAAGCCTGGTCAGACTGCATAGCCAGATTTTGTCTAAAAAATGATTGAATAAAACAAATATATCAGTGTTTATTTATAACTTGAGAATTGATGGATATTTGAGGTCTTTTTTTTTTATGAAGAGAGCTGTTATAATATCCAGAAAGGATATTATGGGACCTTATAACAACCTAGCAAAGATGGAAACATATCAATTTCTACCACATATTTATTCCCTCTTGTTAGCTTCTGTCTTTCAAGCCTAATCAATTTTCAATGGAGATATGCTTTACTCAATGTTGCTATTTTTAGAGAGGAATATGATAACAAATTCCCACACATCATAAATATATTACTTTGCTTTCCTGTCCCCTTCTGTTTCTTCACTTGACTGTTAACTTACCTGTTGTTCAGATTTGTTTGATCTAGAAAGTCTCCACTGTCCTTCACAGATGGGTGTGGTGCCTCTCTATGTACTTCTATGCATCGCTGTGCCAGCCTTAATTGAAACACATGTTACATTGTTTCAGCTCATACCTAAATCAAATAGAGATAGGAAAATTAAATAGAATTATTTCCCTAGTCTAAAACTAGTCTAGTATCTCTCATGCAGTAGATGCTCAATATTTTGTTTAAATGAAGGATTGATGCTATGTCAGCATTATTCTTCCTGATTACAGTCCAAAGGCTAGGCTCACAACCAAACTATAAAGAACAGTGACAATTCAATGTCCAAAGATAATATGGGAAAAGTAAATTTTATTTAAAAACAAAACAACAAAAAGGAATGATTTTGTCGTTTTCAATACGCCATAATCACCACCTTTGCTGATTTACTCTAATTATATTACATTTTTGTTTGAAAAAATAGTTACAAAATCTGAATGACAAAATTACTTTGCAAACACTTTCAACTGGATAACACAATGAAGAAGTATATTTAACATGAATAGATGTAAATTGCTGTAATTAGACTTAAAAATTGAATATGATACAGAAGACCTGGAATAATATCATTGTATATGAAAAGACCTTGCTGCTTTCTTTGAATATAAAACTCGACACAAATCAATAATGATGTATGGTCATCAACATTAAAATATTTTTTTGGTTACTTACATTTCAAGATCAGCTGAAAGGGATTATGAAACAGTGAAACACTGACTTCATTCAAGGTACTACATTTCAGGAAGAGCATATGAAAATTACTTTTACAACTAAGTTCTGGTGTAGTATATACAGAAAAGAAAGACTGGAATATTCTGTTAAAATTATGGTAGTAGAATAAACTAATATTTTATGTACATTTATGCAATACATAAAAACATAACTTTTTAAAATATTTCATTTTCAGGGCTTAGTAGATGCATACATACACACATATGCTTATTTCATTCAACAGCATGGACATACATTTTCACAAGGGTCAGCTAGTGGGATAAAACTTTCAAAAACTTTAAAGTAATTACAAATCAAACACTCAAACAAGCAAAAAATTGCTCTGTTGGGATTGAGAAAAGCTATTAAAGACCTTAGCAATCCACCTGCCATGTCAATTAGGTATGAATTTCTCTAATATGACAACAATATATCTGTTTCAAGGGCAACAAGAAAGATTTTTTAATACAAGTTATTGGCTCCCAAACTTTCCTATACAGTGAAGGGACTTGAATCCCACCTTTACACAACATAACTTAATTGATAATGAGATTCAATTTAAGGAACAGGGAGTTGTAAAACTCTGTATATGATTTGATTTTACAATGAAGTATTAAAAACACTGCTTTATGGTGTTGTTTTCATTATTATTTGATAAGTGGCATATTTGTGGGGTTTTTTCCTCATCTACTACTTGCCAGGAATATAAAAGAACTCATAGCATCGCAAAACCTGTTTCATGAACAAAACCCCCACTCCTAATAATGATAAGCAAAAGTAAAACCATTTGGCTCACAGTAAGATGACTTTCCCAGGGTCATAGCCGCTGTAAGTAATATTGGATTTAGCTTATGAAATCAAGTCCATTTAATTTGTTAGTACACTGTACATAACATTTTACACACTATAATAAAGTACTAACAACCCCAGTAGCCAGTTATTGCAAACTTGTCTTGAAATCATCTTAGTGCATCAGTTGTTGTTTTAAATTCACCTGAGAAATGGTTATTTATTACAACCATGTAGTGAATACACATTCATCTTCTCCATTACTCTAGGGAATGAAGCCGGCAACTGTAGGTTTATAAAGGAGTCTTCAGAATTCAACAGAGAGTAAGTTCTGGCTGATTCAATAATTTTATTATAAAAGGTAGACAATGTGATTATTCCTAGGCTACATAAATGAAACTATGAAAGAAGTAAGTATACAGGCTCAGTTTTTAGTCAGAATATACAAAATTATTGTATACTTCTGAGTTCTACCACTCTTTTTAATACTAGAGTGAAATATTATTTTTATAGAATTTATTCTGATAATGTTTTGTCCCTACTCTAGCTATTCCCAGATACCTTCCTACCCACTCAAATTTATTTTCTCTGCCTCAAAAATAAACAAATACAAAAATAAATACAAAAAAATGAACATCAAAACAAACAAGTAAAAGGGTAATAAGACACACACACAAAAAAAAAACCCCAAAAAACAACAAAAGTTTACCAAAAACCCCTAAACCCAAACAAGCAAACCATGTACTTCATTTTGTTTTGAGCACGCAGCTTCTCCTGGACATGGGGAATGCCCCAAAGTATAGTGCCCTGAAGTATAACCAATGATACTCCATTGGACAAAACCGATTTTCCCTTAGCCAACAGCTATCAATTCCATGTAGCTTCCTGATTACGAATGGGACCACAGTGAAGTATTGTGAGCCCACAGTAAGGTATCTGAAACACCTAAAGCACCAACATCTTTCAAAACATTGGCACTGGAGAGACGGTTCAATGGTTATGAGCAATGGCTTTTGTTAATTCAGGTTTGATTCCCATCACCCACATTGTGGCTCATAATCATCTATTAAACATCAAATATCCTCTTCTGAACTCAGAGGCCAACAGGGATGAATGTTTTGCACAGATATATATGCAGGCAAATATTCTTACAAACAAAATATTAAAATAAATAAAATAAAATGTTAAGCATTTTATTTTTTAAACCAATTAAAAAATTAGTGGCAGCATACACAAGATGTACTCAGGCTCAAGTCAGACATGGGCTTACCTCTAGCCAAGAAGCTATTTATAATTCATACCTGCTGGGAAAGGAAATATTGGTTTCTCCAGTGGAGTGTCACTGGTTGTATCAAACATATTCTACAGCAGGCTCTATGCTCATGGAGTCTATGATCTCATTTTTATTTGTGTGTGTGTGTGTGTGTGTGTGTGTGTGTGTACATGAGAGAGAGAGGGAGAGAAAGAGGGGGGGGACTTTTTCTTTCATTTTGTTTTGTTTTATTTGGCATTTTTTTCCTCTCTGATCTGTTCCTGTTTGACTTTCATTTTTGTGTTTTTGTGAGAGAAAGGACAGAAAGATGGATGGGTATGGAGGTGAGAAAGATCTGGGTAGAATTGGAGACAAGAAGAAACATGATTAAAGTATATTGATTTAGTGTATGAAGTTACTTAATTAAAAATAAGTTTTTATTAGGTTTTAGAAAAGTAATGCAGTGCCATACACTCTACCTTATATAAAATACTCAGTGTGAACAAAGACAGAATGCCATGATCAAGTAATGACAGTTTTAGAGAAAAATGTAAACATACATCCTATATGGCAATAATAAAGTTATATCAATATGCATACAAATTTATAAATATATGCATTATTCATTATTTTGTATCATGTAGATTCTTCTACCAAATAAGTTGGATTAAGTCAATGTTAGTAGTGAAATTGGCCAACTGATATGAGAGAATGCTTCTAGCTTTCACAGGTTTGGAAGTATGTTTCTGAGTTGCATATAAAACATTTAAAACTGTAAATGCTCACAGTAATTAAAACTGACTCTACAGAAAGAGTAAAACACAAAACAGAAAAGAGAACCATCAACTCTCCCACCAGCCCCATCTCATAGTTGATACTACTCTTAACTCTTTCTCCATGGGATTCTTGCTAATTATTGCCTTAACTCAAAAATTCGTGTTATATGTATCTTTTCTTATTTAGACACTTTTAAGATCAAGTATCAACTTTCTGCCAATATATAATTACCTCATTCTGTTTCCTCCACCACTTTACATAAATTATTCTCATCATCTTTTATTTATAGGTAAAACTGCACATAATATATTTCAAAATTGTTTTTTAAACTTTTCATTTGAACAGCATCATTTCTTTTTGGTTTAGATAGCATTTCACAACTGGCCTGGAACCTACTGTACAGCCTAAGCTGCAATCTTCTTGCTTCAGCCTTGCAAATGCTGGGATTATAGGCATAGGTCACCATATTCAACTAAAATTTGATTTCTTCCTATTTTTCTTTCTTTGCAGTAATAGGAATGAACTCAATGCACTCACTATACAAGGTAGCCAGACATTTTACCACTGTGGTCCACCTTCTGAAACACTTTTTTTCTGAGTATACTATAGTATATAGAATGAAATACTTTGGTTTTTTTTTTTTTTTTTTTTGCTTGCAAATCAGGATAGCCCCAAACTATAGTCTCTTAAAATGAAAAAACTCAAAGAAAAGATAAGCACTGTTCTCAAATAAATAATGGCTTATCATGAAGGTGAAATTGTTATGGACTTCAAAACTATCAGCAAGACTACCCAGACTTCACCAAGTTTTAATCAGCCAAATTTTATCTAAGCTGCAACTGACCAAAGCCCTTTAGTTGTAATCCTGACTATAGCTCTGACTGAAGCTAGCAGGGCAGGGCAGGGCAGGGCAGGGCAGGGCAGGTCAGGACAGGACAGGGCAGGGCAGGGGGATGGGGGTTAAAGACAAAACCCTCAGTTATACAGTTACTTCAGTCCTGCAGTCATACACATCTCTAGATGTGAAAATGTTGAGTAATCTTTTCCAAGTAGCAACTTTACAGAAGCAAAAATAAGCAGTTAACTAATTGTTTTTACAATTATTAAACATTCCTGGAAATGGACAGAGGAGCTCAATGGTCAGAATTTCCTGAAATGGTTGGCAGGCTTAATATCCTAGGATTGTTTTAAAAGACTGATGTTGCTAGTAGGGTTGGCCTCAAATTGTTACTTTGGTTGAATGGCTGTTACATACGAACAGAATCTTATTCATATTCCTCAAGAGTACGTTGGAAAGTATTTGGAACCTACAGAACTGATTTTAGTCACTATAAACAGAATTCTGTAAGATGAAACAAGGGATATCCACAGAAAGTATAGACATGTTTAAGAGGTAGTAAAATTCCTATTAGTAAAAATGATTGAACCAGGTCTTGGCTACCCCCTGATATGGAAATTATAGAGAAAGACAAATATTGATCTCTTGAGATAGACTAGAATATATATTAAAAGTTCTTTACCATCATGAAGATCTGTGGAAAGTATTTGGTCTCTAGGATCATTTAAATTAATGAAACAAATCTGTAACTCCATGATACTATTTTAAGTAGCACTATTTTCAGCTGAATAAATTTCACCTACTTTTGCCAATATATTAACAGTCTGACACATATGGAATCTGAATCTCTAATCAAAATTCTAGGCTTTTCTACCAGGAAGTTTGTAGCTAGCTTCTTCCTGAAATGGCTTTTGCCCCAGGCAAAAACTATTTCTTTGGATTATCAAAGGAACTAAAGTGTTTTTGTTGCTAAGCACTTCCTTTATAAACTGCAATAATGGAAAACAAAACAGAAAGAAATGGGAACATAAAAAAGAGAACAAAGTCAGTAAACAGAGACTCTGTCTGGTGGGTAGAGTCTTGGGTAGAAGGAGAAACAAGGGTAAATTGTCAGGCGCACCAAAGGAATCCTTCATTTTCAAATTTAACACCTCTTTACAAAAGGCTTAAACCTCAGACCTTCAACTTCTCTAGTGAACTCTTGGTATGAAGAGAATGTTCAGGAAATATCTTTTATCTCTTACATATTCATATACTGAAACCATAGAAGTAGATGGAATTATCTCAGGAGTATTTTTTAAATAAGGGAAAGCAAAGGAATATTGATGAGTAGAAAATCATGTTGATACCACCTAGATAAATGAAATACTCTTGTCTTCATTTGCTTTTTTTTATATTTTAATGAAAACACATTAAACAAAGTCCACTCAAATCTTAACAAAATTACACAAAAAATGATTGCTTTGTTATGCTAAATTTTGCAGGTACGTGTATAGTAAAGTTCAAGAGTAAGTATTCTTCTGTATATTCTTGCTTGTATCCTAAGTATTTGCTATTATAGAAAAATAAGAGTAAATATTTCCCACTAAATGGCTGGTACACACATGTAACATGCACATGCTTCTGAATTTGCAATTAATGTGAATATATATACATTCACAAGTATGAATAAAAAAGTATATACTGAAAATATTAAAAAGTACTTCAATAATTCCATTGAAACAATACATTACCCAGCAAACCAGAAGTAAATCAAAATCAGTTTTACTCAACTTATTTTTCCTATTTTCTAAAGAAATTAGCATAGTTACTTAAAATGGTAGCAACTAAATCAACCCCCATAGTGTCATAATTGGTACACATATGTATATATATATGCGTATGAACAAACACGAAGTCATGATCACATTCAGAAATAATATGGATAAAGGTGTGACCATAAATTGTTTGGAGTAAGCCTAGAGAAATATATATAAGTTGACCTAAGGAAAAAAACTACTCTAATCTAGAGAAATAAGACAGAGAAGTAGAGGTAAGGCTTGTCACAAATTCATCAAATTGTACAACACAGAATTATATAAAGATGCACAAACAAGAAATTTGAAGTCATGAAGCCTTTATTATCAAGCAAAGGGTTCTTGTAGAATACTGTAAAGGGAAGATAAAATAAGACTGTCTACTTTAATGGTCTATATCTCCCTGAGTTTCAAAAGATTTTTCACCTACATGGATAAATGTAACAATGATATGTAAGCCACTTGTATATGGTATGAGTGAAGTTTTCATGGGATAATTTTATCTTAGTCTATTTTATGTTATCATATAGATCTAGAGGCTAAGTAAGGTATAAAGCACAAAACTTATTTCTTATGTTTCTAGTGGCTAGAAAGTATAGGAACGTGCCATAAAAAGATTTGATGTCCTTCTAAGAGCACAATTTGGGGCTTCCAAGATAGAATCTTAAGCATTGCATCATCCAAATGGTATGAATGTTATTTTTCACATGGAAGAAAGATGGAGGAGTCAAGAAAATGTGTTATGGTGATTTACTCGCACTTTTTCACCAGCATTGATCCCTTATAACTTAATAACCTCTTATACATTCCATCCCCTAATACTGTTGCAGTGGTAGTTAAATTTTAACATGAGTTTTGAAGGGATAAATTATTCAGCCATTAGAAATAGCCATTTTCAAAATTTCAGCTCATGGGATATTTCTCATATTTTATTTATATGTTCCATTTACTGTTGTCTCTTTAGGAACTAAGAACATATGATGGCTCAAAGATATATGATATGTAGACACTGGTGTGAATAAACCTTAACCAATTATTTACATACCATATGATAATATCCTCTGTAAACTAAATATGCCCATACATTCCTTTCAGGATATGATAGGGTAATGAGACAGTCAGAGACCATGTATGAAATAAATATAATTAACATAATGATAAAAATCAATCCGGAGTTAGGAGAACCCAAATAAAAGGTACATGTGAGCTTCTAGCACTATTTTCTCAAATTCATGTGAATCTATAGTTAGTTATAAATTTATATTTTATTTTGATAAATGTTCTTATTCTATAGCCCAGGCTGACTTCAAGTTCTGCCTTCAAAACATTTTTAAAAGTTTATCTATAATGATAAAACGTAGACATATTAATAGAAAATGGGAAGTAAGGAGAATCATTGCATCAGAGCTGACATAATTTACATAACAACTAAACTGGGATGTTTTCAACCTCTGTATGACTAATGTGAGGAACAGCCTATTAGTCCTTTATTTTCTAAGTGGTTTTAAGACAGGGTTTCACAATGCTATTGTGGCTGGCCTGGAACTTCTCATATAAATCAGGCTAGTCTTGAGCTCAAACTCACATAGGTTCACCTGCCTCTGCTTCCTAGGTGCAAAGATGAAAGGCATGTATCACAACACATTATCTTATCTGAATCTAAAGAAATAATCAAGTATAGAAAAGACTTCTTATGAACACAGAGATAATTTATAGACTGAAGGTTACTCAATCTTTGTTTCTATGAAAACTGGCTCTGTTATAGAGTACCACCCATGGGGCCTCACAGAAACTGAGGCACCAACCAAAGAGCATACAGGGGCTGGACCCAAGGCTCCCTACACATTTGTAGCAGTTGTGCAACTTGGTCTTCACACAAGTCCCCTAACAATTGGACCAGAGGATGTTTCTGATTCTACTGTCTTCCACTGATCGCATCCCTTTCTGCTAACTAGACTACATGGTTGGGCTTCAGTAAGAGAGGATGCACCTAGGCCTACTGCAACTGGATGTCCCAGGGAGGTGGTACCCAAACAGGACTTCCCCTTCTTCCCAGAGAAATAGGAAGTAATAGGAGAGGAATTTGTAGGAGTGGAACCTGGAGGAAAGGAGAAATGGAGGGCCACCATCAGGATGTTAAGTGAATGAATGAATGAAAATAAATAAATAGATAAATAAATAAATAAAATGTAACATGAATTACATTCACTGAAGAACTCATCTCTACCAGCCACACCCAAACTAAAGTATTGTGCTCTAACACATAATGATGACATGCCCTTTCATGATATCCAGGGTAGAGAATTTCTTACAAGCACCTTCTTTCAGGTAAATTTAACCTGGGAAAATTTTTAACCTGGGAAATTTTT
Organism: Grammomys surdaster; assembly: GCF_004785775.1. Classification (NCBI taxonomy): domain Eukaryota; kingdom Metazoa; phylum Chordata; class Mammalia; order Rodentia; family Muridae; genus Grammomys; species Grammomys surdaster. The sequence continues at coordinate 7,652,298 of NW_021604562.1, read as the reverse complement.
CCCCAAATTCCTCCTTTATGGTATATAATCACATCAGACAACTTAGAACCTCCCTCTGAAATATGTTATCTTTTCTAAAATAGTAAGACATTGTAAACTTTTTTCTCCAAGTCAGCAGATTCTGCATTGGCTAAAACTAAACAGGATCATCATCACTACTCATAGCCTTTTTCTGAATGCAAACTGACCTTTCTTACAGACACAAATGCCTTACTTGTGTGTTGGCCACAATGACATATCTGAATATACAAATCCCCAACAAAGGCATTGTCACTGAGTCACTCTTATAATGGATGTTTCTAGTAGGTGTTAAGAACTAATGCTTGCTTGTTTCCAGGGGCTAAGAGTGTAGGTGTAAAGAAATGGGTATAGAAGAGGGACAAAAGACTCTCTGAATCTTTCTGAACCATATTGGTATTCAGATGGGGTAATGACAAACAGTTCTCTTTTGTTGCCAGTGAGTCAGCTGACATACTGGCAATCATTCTCACAATGTTTTAAATAAAATATTCCTTAAATGCCACATTTCTTCCTCTTCTATCAATTTCAGTAAGATAAATGTTGCCTTAGATCTCATCACATACTTTTGATTAAACAGGTTTTGGAGTACTATGGTGTAATTTGAATGTGAACATTTCATTTATTAAAAATTGAGGAAACCTAGAACTGACCTTAATACTTGCATGTAATTAAAATGGTAAAAAATTGAAAAGGAGGAGGAGGGATGGGATAGGGGTTTTCTAGGGAAAAGAAATGGGGAGAAGGGATGGCATCTGAAGTGTAAATAAATAAAATATCCAATAAAAAAATTGAGAGAAACAATATAGCTTAATTGTTTGGTGTCTAATGAACAATTTGAGTCATTAACCAGGTGAAGAAATAGGATATAGAGGGTCCCCATCCTCTCCATTGTTTTCAGTTTTAGTTCGTATTATTGCAGGGAGGAATTCTGCCACTGACAGCACATTTCTCATTCCTCCTTCCTGAGTCACCTATGAGGATTAAGTTTGCCAAGTCACAGTGAATATTTATACCAATTAATTGTCCTGTGTTTAAATTTTGACTCTCTATGATATCTGAAGAAGGTTATAGAAAGTCACTTATAAAAGGAAATTAGATTCAAAAAAGGAACCAAGAAGAGAGAAAATTTAATGAACTATATTCCTTTAGTATCCACATGGTGTTGGGTTTTCAGGGTATATGACTTGAAAGGGCAGGAATGAATGATACATTTATCAAAGCATTGAGTGTGTTTTCATGGAGGCAATAAACAGGTCCTGATAAATGTAACTTTAAAAACATGCATTTTAAAATGCCTACCTCTTTCACTTCCATAGGCACTCATCATAAAGCATACTTTTCTCCTAAAGAAAATACAAATTTTGGGAAATCATGAGTGAAGTAGCATTTTAATGTGAATTATCAAGATATGTTCACATGGTCTGTGTCATTCTTAATTGTGAATCTTTCTACAAACAAAGTAATGATGGCCAGAGGCAGTTGGTAGATGGATAAATTGCTAAAGGTTTAAGAGATACATTTCTTAGTGTATTCTAGACATAGATCCTAAGTCAAGTATAAAGCTGGCAATGATTTTCTTCAGTTGTATGCTGCCTGTTCACTTTACTGATGTTTTCTTTGCTGTATGAAAGGTTTTGAGTTTTATAAAATCTCTTTTGTCAATTGCTGGTCTTTTGTCTTGTGTTACTGGAGTTCTACTTAAAAATCCTTACCTGTGCTTATAAATTGAAACATGCTTTCCAATTTTTCACTTAACAGTTTCAGCGCATCAAATATTATATTTGAAGTTCTTGATTCATTTGAAGTTGAGTGTTCTACAAGGTGAGAAATAAGGATCTGGTCATGTTTTTCCATAAGTTAAAGTCCAGGTTTCCCAGCATCACTTATGGAAGCTGCTATCTTCCCCCATGGTATACCTACAAAAATAAAAATAAATTTAAATAGTAACAAAAACACCTTCTGGCTGAATGTGTCCCAAGCCCAGATGGAGTCACAACAAAATTCTACCAGACTTTCAAACAATATCTTCAATCAGTACTTATTAATTTTTAAAATGTAAGCAGAAGGAAGTGCTGTAAACTACTTGTATGAAGTCAGCAATAATTTTATATGAAGACCAAATAACAAACAATAATGAAAACAAAAATCATAAATGTAGATATCTAAGTGTACAATCAAATATTAGGAAACCAAATACAGCCACATATCAAGAAGATCATCCCCACTGATCTATTTAGTTTTAAAACGAGATATATGGGTGGTTCAAAATACATAAATCAATAATGTAATGAATCATATAAATTGGCTTAAATATAAAAAAATCACATGATCCTCTCAGTAAACAAAGCAAAATTATTTGACAACATCCAACATACTTCCATGATTAAAAAATGTTTTAGAGAATGTAGGATTAATATATGAAAAACCCACAGACAATATTGTCTTAAATGGAGATAAACTCAAAGCAATCTCATTAAAATCAAGAATGAAAGACGACTCTTAACTATCCTCATTCTTTTTCAATATGTTGTAGTGAGCACTTCTGTGGGCTGCAAGGCATTCAACAATTAGAATATCCAGACAAGATATGTCCTTAAAATATGCTCAGTTTATTCACACAAACACTCCTTATATTGTCATGTTAATATAAAAGTTAAACAAACATCTCACCCAGTAGGAAACAGTTGATTGGGCAGAAAATGCTGCTACAGGCAGGGTTCTATCAGAAAATTTTCTCCACTTTGGAAGCTTGTCCTCTCAAACTATGTCCACTGGGAAATACTTTAGCTATGGCATGCTGAAAGGATGTCACTAATGGGGGTCCAGAAAGTCTTTGGAAGGTTTAGCCAGTGTCTAACACTAATTGTGAATATGTGTGAGCACAGCAAACATGCCAGAAGTTCAGCAGACACTGACAAGTCCTCTCTCCCTGATGAGTATATAAGCAGAGGCCAAAGAAGCCATATATTGGGATCAAGGCAGTATGTACCTAAAGGCTATTGCTAAAGGTCCAAATTTTGTGTCATTTTGGTGGGTAGTAGTTTTGTGCTATCAGGGCCCACAGTTTGGGTCTGGTTCCCTACCATATCAAAACCACTTGGGATTAGTTTATTAGCATGTCAACCTGTCTTAGTCTTGGATCTTTATGAGTTGCTCAGTAGTTTGTCTGTGGCCAGTCCATCAGTGCTTGTTTCTGAGACCTACCTCTTATCAGAGTGGCTGGTGGCAATCCCCCCTATTTTACAGGCATTCCATAATTCCAAGTCACACAAAAGTGTTTTTTAAGTTACACAAAATGATTTCACTTATATTCCTAACAATAGTTCTTGAAACACTAGTTGGAGAAACAAAGCAATAGAATGAAACTAAAGGTCTAAAAATAGAAAGAAAAGTTAAATTATACCTATTTTCAGGCAATGTATTATACACAGAGCCCATCCAAGTTACATCAGAAAACATCTACAAACAACCTACAGTTTCAGCAATATAGGAGGCTGTCTCAGTTAGTGTAACTCTTATAAAGGACATTTCATTGGGACTGACTTTTAGTTTCAGAGACTTAATCCATTAATATAGCAGGAAGCATGACAGAGTCCAGGCAGACACAGTGCTGAAAAAGGAATCAAAGAGTTCCACATCTTGATCAGAGGGCATCCAGGAGATTCTGTTTCCAAATTGGACAGAGCTTGAGCATGGGACCTCAAAGCCCACCCCCCACAGTGACACACTTCTGCCAACAAGGCCACACCTCCTAATAGTGCCACTACCTGGGCCAACCACCACAGTGGCTTTTTAGTAATGCAAGATAGCTGTTATAAACCAACAAAAATCCTATAGAGAAAGAGATCATTGACACAATCCCATTCTTAAACCCATAAAGAAAATAAATTATCAGCATAGACCCCCCACCTCCAAGGAAAGATAAACCGGACTACTGTGCTGACTAGTTTTATGTCAACTTACCACAAGCTAAAATCATCTGAGAGGAGAGAACCTCAATATGAAAACGTTCCAATGAAATTGGACTGTAAGCAAAGCAAGTATATAGGGCATTTATTTAGTTAATGATTGATGAAGGAGAGCTCAACCCATTGTGGGTGTTGAAATTCTTAGGCTAGTGGTCCTGGGTTCTATAAGAAAGCAGACTGAGCAAGCCATGAGGAAAAAGCCAATAAGCATCACCCTTCACAGCCTCTGCATCAGCTTGTGCCTCTAGGTTACTGCCCGGAGTTAGTTTCTGCCTTTGCTGTTTTTGATACTGAAATTTTATATGGCACTCTGAGCAAAATAAGTCCTTTCCTTCCTAAGTTGTTTCAAGTCGTGATGTTTTATAGCAGCAATAACTCTGACTAAAACAAAGAGACTAGAAGATAGAATTCCCATGCTTGTAGACTGGTAATTAATATTGTGAAAATAACTATTAAACCAAACAATTATTTACAAACTCAATGCAATCAAAGTTCTTATCTCATTATTCACAGAACTAGAAATAACTAACCTGAAGTTAATATGGAATCAGAAAAGAGCCCAGACAGCCAAAATAATCCTGAGCAAAAGTACCAATGAAATTATGATTTCAGGTTTCAAAATATATGACAGACATAGTAATAAAACCAGTTTGGAACTGATACAAAAGCAGACATGTAGATCAATAGAACAAACATAAAAATTAAACTTGAGTAAATTAAGTGCAGCCATCTGTTATTTGAGAAACAGGTCAAAACATACATTGGAAGAAAGCCAGAATCTTCAATAAATCATGCTGAAAAACTGGCTTTCACACGTATAAAAGTGTAATTAGACCCACATCTTTGCTCTATACAAAAATCAACTCCAAATGAATCAATTGCCTGAATATGAAGCATAAAACACTGAAATTTCGAGAAGAAAACATAAGCAGTATAGGCAAGGACTTCTGAATAGGACTCCATTTGCTTAAGAATTAAGGCCAACAATTGATTAACAGGACCTCATTAACCTAAAAATCTACTGTACAGCTAAGGAAACAAGCTAAGAAATGAAGAAGAAGTCCACAGAGTGGGAGAAAATCTTTGCCAGGTATACCACTACAAGAGAGTTCTATCCAGGATATATAAAAGACTCAAATAGAAAAGAATGAAGAAAAAAGCAACTGATTAAAGCTGCTTTATGGATCTGAACAGAGAATTCTCAAAAGTAGAAATAAAAATAGCTAAGAACTATCTCAAAAAAGTTCAGTATCTTTATTAAGGAAATGTAGATCAAAACAAATTTGATATCTCATCTCACTGGTATAAGACTGTCTAAGATAACCAAAACAACTAACAACAAATTCTCATAAAGTTGTGAGCAAGATAGGACCCTTAGTCACTGTCTGTAGGATTGCAAATTGGTAGAGTCACTTTGAAAATAAGTATGCAGAATTCATCAAAAATTAAAAATGAATCTACAATATGAACTAGTTATACTGCTCTTGGCATATGCCCAAAGGACATGACATTCTACTTCATAGATACTGGCTTAACTACGTTCATTGCCATTCTGTTGGCAATATATGGGAAATTTAAACAACCTAAATGTCCTTGAAATTACGCATAGATAGTAAAAATTCAGTGCGTATACACAACAGGATACTATTCACCTGCAAAGGAAAAATGAGATTATGAAATTTACAAGTAAAGCATAGAACTAGAAAGGATAATATATTGAGTGAGATAACAGACCCAGAAAGACAAATGCATGTTCTCTCTCTCATTTATGGTTCCTAGCTCCAAATCATCAGACATGAGTATAAAATCTGGAGTAACCTCAGAATCTCAAAAACCAGGAAAATAAAAGAGACCCATAACAGGCAACTAGACAGGGGAAGAGCAGGATACAATAAGAAAGAGAGAATGGAAAAATTGTGTCTCTAATTGAGGAGGGGGTTGTCAATCAACACAGAAAGAAATGGAAGAGCAACAATGAAAGCCAAGAATGTTGGATAAACTTCAAGGATTCATATTGTTTTGTATTTACCCAAAATGATATGTAATTCATAAATTGCATGTATGAAACGTATAAGTATCATGAACAGTGCTCCCTACAAAAGCCATAGAATTTCTAACAAAACTCCTAGTACCACATCTAAACATTTTTTCCTTTACCACAAAAACTTATAAGTATCATAGCACTGCAGCTCAACTAGAAAATGCAGAAAATATATAGTTACTATCCATGACCCTATCAAAAGCAAAGCTCTACTCAATAAAGCATAATGTCAGATGACAGAAATATATCAGGTATATATTTTGAAGGTCCAAGCTTATAATTAAAATGCTCAGCTCTTATTAAAAATTTACAGATGTCAGCTGAGTAATAGGAGATCCTTATGCCTCCAAAAGGACCATTCTGTGGATCTCAGTGAAAGAAATGTTATTTGTTTTGTTTTGCTTTGAAGACTATAAAAATCCTACACCTCCCAAAACCAGGCAATGGACAAAGAGACACCTGTTGGTGGTTGTGTTCTTATATCAGTCAAGAGCAGAGCAGACTGCAGTCTTTTGTTCATCCTATCCTAATGCCTGGCTTTGTGACCAAAGCTCTTTTACACCCAGGACCCATAAAAGTCAAATCAAATTCAGGCAGCGGAGTACAGAAGAAGGAAGACAGACAGAGACATGTAGACTGCTATGCCACCCACAGACATGCTCTCCAGAACATGCCACAGGAGGACCATAGACACCTGCTTGGTACCACACCATTCAGCAGGGATGGAGGATGTCACACAGAGCCGTAGCAGCACTCAGGAGAGCAGGTCCTGCACCTCACCCAGGCAGTAAGAGTAGAGCTGGCCCTGGTGGCAGAGGTGTGGGTAAGCTAGTCTCAGGCTTTGATGTCACCCTCGCCAACTCTGGCAGTTGGGAAAGCTGTCCACATGATCATGAGCTCAGAAGAGCTAGCCCTTCACTAGCTGCAGGACTGTGGAGACTTGCATCTTATCTTCACAGCACAACAGAGCTAACATTGGTAGTAGAGGCAGAGGTGAAACAGTCCCAAAGGAAAGAACAGGGATGAGGGGGCCCTGCTACTGAGCAGTTCAGGGACCTGGTCCCAGGGTCATGAGAGCAGATGAACTGGCCCTGACTCTCAGGACTGCAACAATCAGGATAGCTGGCCACATACCTCACCTGAATAGCCCATTAGAGCTGGCTCTGGTGGCTGGGGTTCAGGTGAGCCAGCCCTGTGGGTGTGAGCAAGTGAGAGCTGGGCTGAGGTGGCCTGGGCTGGGAGAGGAGGGTGTGCGCTCTGCCTCCTCACTCCTCACCACCTGAGGCAGTTGGAGAGGGCTGGCCCTAGGGTCAGGAGAGATGATTAACTGGCCCTGACCCTCACTGGCTGTAGCACTCAAGAAACCTGGCCCTGTACCTTGCCTAGGCAACATAATGGAGCTGGCACTGATGGCTAAGGCATGGGTGAGCCAGTCCTAGGTGAGTGAGTGCAAGATAGCAGTTCTAGCCCCTCACAGACTGTAGCTCTTGAGATAATAAGAAGGGACAGGGAGTTTAGTGGGATTCGGTTACTCACAAAGAATCAATATAAAGTTAAAAACAAAATAACATATTATAAGGACTATTACTGAATAAGTAAATGTATCAACTCTCTATATTGTGTTAGATAATCTACGTCCAATAAATATGCAAAAGTGAAGACAATTATCAGTGAAGAAAAGCAAATTAAAGTCTGTGATGTCAATGTTGCTTGATTTTTTTTCTTGTTATCATGTTTTAATTGTTTTCTTTGTGACAGGGTCTTGCTAGCCTGGCACTCAATATAGGTGTCCCCTATCCTTTTATAGTCCTCCTATGTTGCCTCCATTACTCCAGTTGAGATTACAAGTGTGCACCACACTTGGTTTGTCACTTGAGTTTCAGGGTTTGATTAAGTTCTTGTTGTCATTTGTTTGCGAAATTTGATTGTTATGAAAAGGATAGAAAGAAGATGTAATTCTTTTAGAAAACTGATTTTGAACTGAAGTACTTGGCTCAAAAGTCTGACAGATAGCAATGAACAAAGCTCCAATTTATGCACCACTGAGCTTGTCCACTGCACTGCTTTAGTAATTCTAGATTCAGCTGGAGTTAAACTGTACAATGCTCAAATAATTTGTGGTCTTCTAGTGACACACTGAATAATTCATGTTATTACTTCTCTCAGTAAAATTAATGGGCTTAAGGTATTGAACCTTTTTTTTCTGGTTTCTGTTAATTCTTAGTAGAAACAGTGTGCGGTCATCCTTTTTTCTTTTTTCTTCTTTAGAGGAGAATGCCTAACCTGAACAGAATCATATAAAAGCACATAGTGTTCTAGATTTGACATGACCGTAGTTGATTCTGTACTACTAGGAAAAAGAATCTGTTACTCAAACCAAGAGTCTAAATATAGCTGTAGCTGTCGTATATAAATTTTTATACAATCACGATAATAAAGATACCAATTTGGTTTTAGAATAGACTGACATTTAGTTAGATGTCATATAGTTCTGTCTCATAGAGGGTAGATTATTCAGTAGAACTTTTTTCCCTATGTCTACAACCCAAATGTGTTTTCAGAGCTTGAGACTCATCTACTTGCTGCAGAAACCTCAATCCCAGCATCTCAAGAATGAAACTTCTCTCCTATTCCAATGATTACTACATCAACTGCTTTATCTATCTTGCTACCATCTAATAAGCAAATCCTTAAAAATATCCTTGATTCTTTCTTTTTCATTGTCAATTGTTCAGAGCTAAGGTTTGAATAGAAAGAGAATTCAGTGCAGCAGAAATTATATCATTTCTCAAAGTGACACCAGCAGCAGGAAAAGCAACTCAATGTTGGCAGCAGTGAAACCTGAAGATCATTCTTCAGATCCTCAGGGGATCTCTACTTGAGTGCACCTGAGTTGCTGATGTCCAGCACAGTAGAGCATTTCCAAAAGAATCAGAATAAAGCACAGTCAGTATTTACTGATTAAGCAGAAAGACAAGATGCACTTGAATAGTGTCAAGTTTAAGCCATGGACAGAATCATAACTAAAGGGCACAGGGGTAGCTATACATGTTATTTAGGTAATCAGACCATCACTCAATCTGAAACTAAATGGAAATACTAGGGAATACATGGACTTTTATTTTTTTAACCCCTTAATTCTACCCTTGAAGATGAAACCTCAGGCATATAGTTCCAGTGTATAAGCAGAAAATGGAGCACTAATAGAAACAAAATATTCACCAAGGGGATCCCTATTTAAACACAGGCCAAACAAAATTGGTCTGAAGGTATACTTCATCTAGTATTTTTAAGATAATCTCAGTTATGATATTTCTCAAAAAGAGGATTATAATTATTTGCAGGCATGAAACAATAAAAGATTAATTTTAAAACTTACACCTACATTTTTAGCCCACTATTTCATGTTTTTATCACTATTATTTTAAGTCTCCCATTGTATTTAGTGCTTCTTTCTGATGTTTTAAAGTCTAACTGCACAAATTTAAAACAAACATCAAATGGGATAGATCTGAAGACACCCTTGTCACATTACAAGAACATGAGAAATCAACTGGATTTGAATCCTTACTCTACCAGTTCACAGTGGGAAAATATACCATTACTAGTGGCCTAGTACTCTCATCTACAAAATTTCAGGATATTTACTGACTTTATTTCTCCCCATCCACATATGTATGTTTATGTTTGTGTGGCATGTGTACATGTATATTCATGAGTGCTAGTTTGCATTAACTGTTAACTTGACACAAACTAGAATGATCTGGAAAGAATCTTAAAAAGGAATTATCTAGATTGTGGTCAGGTCTCTAGAAATTGTTTTCATAGTTAGTTGATGTAGGAAGACCCACCCAGTCCATTGTCAGAAGTACAATTCCCAAGATGGGAAGTTTTAAACATTATCACAGAGGGGAAAGCTATCTGAAAGGAAGCAAATATGCAAATAGACTAGCATGCATTTATTTGCTAACACCATTGACTATGGCTGTGGTATGACTAGCTCTTGATTTCCTGGCTTGAGTCCCCTCACAATGATAGACTGTAACCTGGAACTGGAAGCTGAAAATAACTTTCCCCTTAAGTTACTTTTTGTCAGAATAGTCTATCATAGTAGCAGATATGACACTAAGGCAGCATGTTTGCATATATGTGGGAACACATGTGTGTGGAGATTAGAGGTTAACATTTTGTGTCTTCCTTGATCACTTTCTGCTGTATTTTCTGAGGCAGGGTATTTCATTGAACCTGGTGCTTCTAGATAGGTTAGTTGAGCTAGCCAGTTTGTTCTAGAGTTTCTTTGCCTCATTCTCTGAACCATCATAATTACAAGTGTCTCACTACACTAACCTGGATTTTCTATGGGTTATAAAGATCCCAATTTTGGTCCTCATACTTAGGATGCAAGGACTTTATGCACTAAGCCATCGCTCTAACCAACATCTATTTGTTTTAAGTAATTTTCTTCTGATATACTATTTTTGGCAGCCAGTGATAAGGTTTATTTATGATATAACTGTATAGCAAAATCTGTTGAAAGTATTTCCTCTCTTGGAGACTTGCCTCTAGTTTCTTTCTTTTTTATATTTGAGATTATAGATTTTTAACTGTACCTAGTTCTGCCTTACTTATGTTTTATATATGCAAAACTATTAGAAGGCAAATGTTACTAGTGGATAAATAAATTTCATAAGCATTTACTTCTTATATGTGAGCACCACCCCCAACCATCGCAAAAAAATCCTAAACTAGTCTTCCTTCACCACTCTTTCAAGTCCTTTTTATACCAGTTTAGCAAGCCTGCCTTCTATTCTCAGGAACTTTCATTATACAACTAATTAAACTTTTTAAATCTCTCTCTCTCTCTCTCTCTCTCTCTCTCTCTCTCTCTGTGTGTGTGTGTGTGTGTGTGTGTGTGTGTGTG
>NW_021604562.1:7583415-7641337 GCF_004785775.1 Grammomys surdaster | reverse complement strand
TGTGTGTGTGTGTGTGTGTGTGTGTGTGTGTGTGATTTTCAGCCTCTTTGTCTGGAAATCAATTGACAGGGATCTGACATGACTCTGACTCTATAGAGTGATGGAAAAAATAGGTATATATTTACTCCATACATTTCTCATGAGGTAAAAATAAGATCTGGAAGATTCTCTGAACACAGTAAGTACTTAACAAGTACCAATTATTATGGCAGTGAATATTAGTAATTAGAACTTTCCCCAAGACCTCTTTTTTCCTTTCCAAAAATATGTTCTTTCTTCTCTTACAAGGACAAATGCACGTTTCAGTGAGTTTCTCCAGCTTTAGGAATGAACAGAGAAGCACGACCATCTACTGGGGATTAGAACTAACATGGCTTGCTTCCAGTTCTTTCTGATGTGTTCCTAACTCATGCCCTCAAAATGGCTACGGCTTACTCACTCAGCATGCCTAAGAAAAACTTGAAACCAAACTGACCCACAGATGGTTTCTATTGGGCCCACACAATGTTTTAAAAATATTGTTGTATCAGTTGCCAGTATTTTTAAATCAGAAGCTATCATGCAAAATACTGTGTTTCTAGTTGCCTTGAAATTTTAGAAGATCTAGCATCAACTGCACTTGTATTACTGCTTGACAGAATAGCAATAGCCACCTTTAGATAAAATATGAGCTTACCATTCTTGGTTATTTCTAACACTCACATCATATATCAAATGAAATGCATAACTTCATTGCTGATTTTCTAGTAATTATGAATTATTTTCTACACTAGCATATTGCATAAATATTAAATGTAAGATAAACCATAAGCAACCTGAAGCTGGAGATTTTGTAAAAGGATGTTTATTTAAGTCACATTTTGAAGGCAAAATTTTTAAGATAGGTTCCCCTATCTGCTCAGCCTACAGCAGATAGCATCACAATGATAAGAGTATTTGTGGAAGATATCACATAGTGAGACAGGTAGCCAGACATTCAGGCACAGGTCTCAGCCTTTGGGAAATAGTCTCATAAGAAGTCCATCAAACCTCTCTAAGATATTGCATCTATTGATGTAAACTATTCTCATTATTCCCCAGATCATTCAGATATATATATATATATTAAAAGGTTCACCATCTCAGCACTACAACACTATGTTTTCCAAGAACAAGGTTTTGGGACATGAACCTTTAGGAAATACATTCAAGTAATTTCCAAAGCTTAGTAGACCAGAAGGGTAATATTTTTCTGGTAAAATAGGAAGGCAATTACAACCAAAATGTTGCACTCCGTGGTAGACTCTTCACAACCTTCATGGTCATCATGAGGAAAGCCATTTTGTATGTATAGAAGATTCAATAGAAAAGTTGTGAAATAAAGATTTATGCATGACAAAGCTACACTACTCTGAAAAATAAAAACAGAAAATTTTGTCACCATACCACCTGCCTTAGGAGAAGTGTTAAAAACAGTGCTTTAAGTTGACTGAAAAGATACTCAATAATATAAAACATACCAAAGAATAAAGGTCACTAAGAAAACTTTTTAAAAAGTACAGAATATGACAAAGCACTAAGGTTGTCACCTAGTAACTTCAAACCCTAGCATATAAGTCAAAATAGTAAGTATAAAAATCTGTAAAATTATTATATGTTTTTAAATTATATTATTAAAATAATTCAGATGTGATACAGTGTAACATATAATTAATGATACTGTATTGTATTTTTAAAATTTGTTGATAAAGTGTGTTTTTGTTAAGCAATATGATCATGAGAAAAAATAAATAAAAATAAAGGGTAAGGGAAATTTTGAAAATGATGACTATGTTTATAAGCTTCCTTTTTATGATGCTACTTTGTTTGTTTATTTGATTGTTCATTCATTTATTAAAAAGCCATCACTTTGATGTAAACATTTGACCTGTGCTGCTAGGCCCGACAGTCATTCTTCCCTGATGAAAGGTTGTACTTTATATGCCCAAAGTCAGCTTGAATTTGTATTCATTTTCCCAAACTCCAAAGGTCCAGCACTGATAGGTAGATTGGAAAAAGGTGATGCCAGACCACAGGGTGTTTCTCGGGTTCTTCTCCCATTGACTTAAAACCTCCAAAAGAAGGGCGAGGAGCACAGTAGGGCTGCTGGTACCTCATATGCTTAGATTTCTAACTCAAGAGGCAAGGGCTTGAAACTCATTATTTTCTAACAGTAATAAATAACTTGGTAGTGTGAGTGGCAGTGGAGCTGGCCTGTGAGCTTCCCAGTGCTATCACTATAGAGCTAGAGCTGCCTCATAGTCATCTATCTTCATGTCATTGAAGCCAAGATCCTCATTTTGGTCAAAGGCACACTTTTACTTCTCTACCTTCATCTTCAGATCATCTTCAGGGGCAGACCCATTCTGCAGGTAACTATTTCTTGATGTATCACTCATGATAAATTAGGCCTTCTTTTTTCTCTTAATGATCTGATCTAACCTCTGGCTAAACTCTTGCCATCTCCCTAACTGGTCAGGATCCAAGTTGCCGCCCACAGTGACTAGGTTCTTGGTTACCAATTCTCAAATATCTTTCAGTAGCCCTTCTAAAGTGGTAAACTTGACTCCGAAGGACAGCCATTCTTAGATCAAAACCAAGCTCTGGAATTTCCATGCTACAGGTCTCAGATTGGAGGAGGTCATATCTGAGGGATCTGTGATGTGGAAGGTGATCCTGGTACTCAAGGGTTCTACTGCTTCTCTGAACTTCACCTCATTAGTGCAATGCCCACAGTTCTTGAAGTTGGTGGCCATGATTATAACCTCTTTAGAGAGGAGAATTTGGACAAACTTCCTGTTGGTCTGAGCTGGGCCATTGCCCTCTGGTAAGTTTGTTTTGAACTGATAGACTTTGTTTCTCACATCTTCCTCTTCTGATTTCTCTTCTAGTGCTTCTGCTTGGAGTCTCACCATCTCAGATTTCTGTGAGGTCTGGTTATAGTTATGTCATCACCAAGGTAACATCTTTGTGGGGAGCATGTGGGTCTTCTACAAAGCTGCTTCCAGAAGGATTATTAATGATCACAGTGAAAAGGGAAGCTCTTTGATTTAGGTCCTTCGGTTTGTCGATGAACTCATTAATTCTTTCAGCCATGAAACTTTCCATTGTCCATCCTGTGGGTTGGTCCTGTTCCAGGCCAGAGATTATGTGGCTAATCAGTCACTCAATAGCAGTCAGAGAACCCTTCTGGCTGAAGGCTGGAATTTTAAAATTCAGCTCTGGTATCCTTGTGGTGGCCAAATGTGTCTTCACTACTACTTTATTCATGCCCTCTTGGCCTCTACCAGTCAAGATATAGTACACTTCCTGGTCCCAAATCCTGCCTGCTGTCTAGATCTTCGTGTTGTTCCAGCCACAGTCCTCACAGGAAACTCATATTTATTTCTCTAAGATGACATAACTTCTAATTGACAATTTATATATATCATTTATTTAGTACAGCAACAATTAAATGTATGTCAATTAAATGACATAAAAATAAGATTTAATGGGGCATTAATGGCAAGAGGCTCTTCTGATACAGATAATGAACACTCTCTTCTAGCCTCCTGACATGGGCATAGGTACACACACTTGCAAACACTCAAGTCCATACACCTACTCAGATAGATACACATGAATAAATAAATCTTTAAAGTAACATAGAAATCTGCTACAAAGTGTAAATTTGAGGCACAATAGTGATAATTTCAGAATGGTAATACTAAACTGACATGAAAGTACTCTGTGACTGAGTACTTAATTGGATAGAATATTTTATTGTCAATTTTGAGTGGTTCCAGAAAAAAAAAAAAGCTATGGGATCTGGACTTTTACCATATCGAAGAACAACAACAATTAGCAGGGTTTTTTTCCATTATAATGTAAGGATTTGTGTCTTTGGAGCATTATGAAATGAAACTTTCAGCTTCCAGATTGCTTTTTATTGTCAAAGAAACTACTATCTTCAAAATTAGCCCACTAGAGCAATATGAAGCCACACCCCTGTGTGCAAAACTAGTGGGAGTTAATAGTCATTTAACTGGGTGTAGAGATATCATTTCCTTCATTAGTGTATCCATGATAAGTTGTTCATCCATGTCTCAGTAAATAACCTCCCACCTGTGTCCACAGAAGCAGTGCTAATTAAATGCAGTAGGTCAGATACACAAAAAAAGATCATAAAAGTAGGAGGAAAACTTGTAGGGAATAAAAAGTATCTCAGTGAGAGAGATAGAAGTGAAGAGGATGAGGGATGGAAACAACTAAACTTCTTTATATCCACGTTTGAACATGGAGGAGAGAGATCTGAATCATTAGATTTAAAAAAAATAAAAATATTAGCCTATTCCCTTGTCACCTCTAATCGTCAGATATTTTAACTCTCTGTTGAATCAAACTATAGTTCTCGCAGCTGTTTTTTCTGTAATTCTACTTCCAATCTTTTTATCAACCAAAAAACAAGCCTAATTTTCAAAATCATAGAAGAAACTACTCAAAATTTTTACATGATTTTTGACTAAACATTACAGTAAATCAACTAGAAATCGCAGATAAAAATCATTGCATTAAACTGACTCAGAACAGCAGAGAAAATTCCCATTTTCAGCAGAGAATACTTTCCTCCAATCTTAAGTTTCTCTGTGCTGAATCTCTAAAGTGTAAAAGGCTATCTTTTCTCAACGAGCTTCTTAAAGGAATGAATGAGTGCTAGTCAAGTGCAAATCAAACAAGCAGGCAATCAAAGGAGGAAAAAATCCATTGCTTGAAATCCAAAGCTATTGCGTAGTTTCTGACTTTTTTAAACTGACTTATGAGTAGTGATAATTATTCCTTCGTGAACAAATCCAAGGATTGAGCAATACTGCTAAGATTCACAAATGGGAAATTGCTCACAGCAATCATTATTTCATCACAATTAACCAAAAACTAATGGGTTGGGGTTTTTAAATAGCACTTGTGCTTTTCTGCTGCAATTTCCTACTTAATTATAAAAATCACTGTGGAAGCCTACCTGTTAGTTAAGGGTTCAATCTACTCGAAATTCTTACTCACATGCATATACTAAGAACCCTGAACTTCTCATGATGTATCCTTTTAACAGCTGCTAACAGGATTTTCCAAAAGACCTCTCCAGGCCCTGCCACACTGACGTACTTTGCATAAATTTTACATTGCTTAAACCTTCCAGATACTAAAATAAAATAAAAAAATCTATTTCCATTTAATTAAATGTTTCTAAATACTGCATTAGGAATGCATTATGTATTCTATCTTTCTCCTGTACAATGTGCAACAAGGTAACAATATTAAAAGGAGGGGATTAGCATGTGAATTTCCCTACTGAGTGATTTTAAATAAATCAATCTTTAGAATCTATTTTCATTTAATAATGCAACAACAGGTTATAATTGGCAAAAGGAGATAAATAACACTCACAATCACACCTCTAGCCTACATTCAGTGATGAAATTTTCAAAATTTGTTAATGGGTATTGTAAATAATTTCTATCCCTATCTTTGCAGCAGTTGGTGAAAACATTAATGTCTGATTTTTCGAGAAAGATTTATTATGAATGACTCATTAGTAGGAAATAGCAACCAAAGCAATCAGGATTCAATGAGAAAGATTGCTGATTATTGTCAAATGGGAAATTTAAAGAATTTTGTCACTTATGCGAAAATTTCAGCTTGAGTAAAAAAGTTCTTCCGTTCTGATATTAATTGTATATATTTTAAGGTAAGAGGTTTATTTATGGACTTACAAATCTATAAATCTAAGGTTCTAAAATGAGCAAACCCTGGCTTTCAAGCCCTTCCCTAAATTGATATGTGTGTTTGTGTGTGTGTGTGTGTGTGTGTGTGTGTGTGTGTAGTGTTTATATATGTGTGTATTTGTGTGTACCTATATATTATCTATAAATGTTACACTTACATTGTAATATTCAGTTCAAGACAAGCTATAAGCTATCACTGGCTAAATGGTTGCTAGGAAGAAAATGATCATCAGGTCCTGGATTTAGCTGGAGTGAGTGACTTTGAGCAGATCATTCAGTCTCTCTAGACTTCTGGTTCTTCAATTGTCTATCAGAATCTTTAAGGGCCCTTTCAAGTTGAATGTTTATCAAAATGTTTATCCTTTATATTGATTATGTGATAGTCACTATTTGATATCTAATATTCCATCAAGATTAGAAAATCAGTTTTGATTGCATGACTCATCTTGTATGTAAACAGCTTTCCATTTCTGCAATAAGTAACCAAGTTAAATCAACTGACGAAATGAAAACAATGATTTTTACTCTAGTTTCAGAGTTATAATCCATCACTGATTGGCGCAGTTGTAAGGCAGTGTATTATGGTAAGCAGCACATGGTAGAGTAAATTGTTCACCTTATGACCAGAAAGTGGCGATAGAAAGTCACCAGTATTGCACACTTGCTTGGGGCAGGATCATATCTCCCAGTGACTAGAAGGCCCTATAGTGGACGCTTCTTAATAATATTGCTGCCACCTCAAAACAGTGTCCAGAAAGGGAATAATACCTTAGCATACAAATTATAGCTTTCTCTTCCTGGTCATTTTGTAATACACAATGCATTCATTTCACAGAGTCACCAAGGTCTTAACTGTTTCAACATTGCTCAAAACTCCATATCCAACAGCTCAGTTGTAAATATCAGTAAAAATCAGGGGGTAAAAGTCACATACATGCGAAATAAAAGGGCATGGGGAAAACTGTCTAATTTCCAAAAGAATATGGAAGCAACAAGGGAGCAAGACAAAGAAAGACTATAAAAATCATCAGGGTAAATATTAAAATGAACATCTACATTTGGCATCTGAAACACTTTGGTGGAATACAGATTCTAATAGGAGCAGGCAACCCAACTCCCATCTCTTTGCTAAATGGAGCCACCATGCACTCTCCCTTGGATATTTTACAACACTGCTGAGAGCTATTCTTTGCAGGTGGCCCACGTTGTTCCTGTATCTCTGCCTCTTTACCATTTCCATTGTGGTTTCAGCTTCACTGTCACAGCTCCATTAACTACCATGTCAGTTGCTGTTTGCAAAGATACTGTCCCTAGAAGTCAGTGCCTGTTTTCCCAAACTTTGCTTGAGTTTATCTAGGTAAACTCAGTAAACCTTGTCTTTCCTATATTCTACATGTCTTCAAAACTACTAACAGTGATTTTACTAACTTGGGTAATTAAGGCGCTCTAGCCTCTGGTAGGCTCTAAGTCATGGGACTAGGTTCCTGGAAAATTAACAGATACTAAAGCCACCCCTTACTAATTGCTCCCAAATTTTTGTTATGAAAAATTGAATAGTGGAATGGAATTCACAGACCATGAAAGTTTGCATTTAAGAAGGAGTTTTGATTTTTCATTTAAAAATAGAATCTTAAAATAAATAAGGCAGAGCACCTGTATAGCAAGAATAGGGGCCCAAAAAATGGGATGCCACAGATCTATTTTGCTAGAGGACTTTTATAGGGCTCATTTCAAAAACTAAGGTGAAGAATGGTAATGAATTAGCCAATTTCACCAAATAGCTGACTTACAAGGTGCCTCTTTTTTTTTGATCATGTGTCTATGAGTAGTTTCTAGGCAGGTAACAAATTTAAGAGAAGAGAACAGTGACAAGATTAAGGATATTTCTAGATTCCAATCACAGACAACAGTCAAAACTGCTCACTTTCAGACTTGCTGACCTCAAAACTTCATAACCAGTTGCAGTATCAAGTAAGTAATCCCCATGTATCCTTCTAGTATGAGCTGTACCTGGGCCTTCATGAACCATACCTGCCAGTGTCATTAAACCCCTAGCCAGCCACATGTCTCCCTCCACCCCAGTTTAGATACACATGGCAATCTAAATACTCCAAAAGACTGACTTGTGAAAACATCAATTCCTAAGATGCCTTCAAGGATTATCTCCAGTTGTCATTGTCACCGTGCAAAGCCCCAAAGCCCTTGATACTTTTTGATTTTTTTTTGAGATAGTCTACATACTTAGGGAAGTATGGTGTCAAACCAGGTGCCATGTAAACCAGACTGGCTTAGAATGCATGAACCTTCTTCCATATGCACCACCATGGAAAAGAGCATGACAATGGAAACCTCTTTCTTCCATATACACCACCATGCCCAGCTTACATTTTACTATGGGAGAAATTCTCCTTAGCAATTGTACCTTGTCTACCCCATCGTTCTCATTTCCTTTTTAGTCAAACTGTAAACGGTTATTTATTCTGTTCTTCTGTACTCCTGCTGTGTTGGGCTGAAATTTTCTAGACCAGGTATACTTGTTTGTCACTTTGAAGTTCAGCCTCATGTAAAGTCTTAAGGCCTGGATACATTGCTTGCATTTTTTTTTTTTTTGCCATGGTGTAAAATCCATGGTCTCAAGTCTAATTTCTATTGTCATGCTCTTTCCCACTTGAGACCTTATTAATAGTCTTTACTGTATCATTCTTCTCACAGTTCTGAATTTCAGAGACTTTACTGAACTTGCTTGTTAAACTGTCTTTACAATATTCTGGCCTTTTTTAGTCTGCTCCTCTAATGCCTATAAGCCAGCTATAAAACTAGCTTTGCATCATGTAATATACACACCACTATGGCCACTCCATTCTCAGTCTCATATATGTCGATGTTCCATTATTGAAGCAAATACCAGAGATGAATCAACTTTTAAAGATAAAAGGTTTGTTTTAGCTCATCATTTTGGACACTTCAGCCATGTTAAATCAATTCCATTTTGTGATGCCTGTGTTGAAGCAGTAGACAATTCAGAAACCAGTGTTGGAACACAAATGCTCACCTTGTGACTGGGATACAGAGAAGGAGAAAGACATTTATCCAGATCTCACAAATTTTTCCTGCTTAAAGCTATTGAAAGACATTTCACTATTTCCCACCTTACCTCTTAAGGTTTTCATTACAATCTAACAAGTCCAGACCTGGAATCATCCCTTTAACAAATTGATATTTGAAGACACAGTAGAGTCAAACTCCAGTATTTTGAAAGGCTATACCAAATGCCCTAGTTTTTTAAACTCAGAATCCAGCCTTTATAAAGCAGTGAATTGATTTTAAATATTATTGGTTTTATAGCCTTTAGAAACAGTCACATTTGAACTTTCCTCTATAAGACAAACCTAAACCCATGTGGATGGGAAGCTAGAAAAGGATAAAATCTTTTGAACATTACTAATTTTGAAAGTTATTTCTAAGGTTAATGCAATCTACCTAATCCACAAATCTACTTAGGGTTAGGCTCCTGAATTTGCTATCCCTTTGGCTGGTGGCTAGAACTGAATGATAGGTTTGGTGATTCCCACAGGGGGGAGCTTGTATGAAAGGAATTACTAGCTTTGAAAACACAGCTATTAACCTTGAGCATCTTTAATCGCCCACCAATTAAGCATAAGCACCCTTAAGCTCCCAGTGATTAACCTTTATTACCCCATGTTGCTCCCACAGGCTCTCCTACTTACATAAAGACAAACAGCAGAATGACAAACTCTAATACTGTTAACCTTTTCATAGTGTTATTTTGATTACACTGATGTGAAAAAAAAGTACTTTATTGACTTTGAAAATATCTTGATTGTCACAGTGGAAAAAATATCCTAAATTTTTAAAAGTATTTAAACAAAAATCTCTTGGCAAAACTAGATTTGGGAAAATCAGTCTCCTGACTAAGTATCAGAAAAGTAGTATACTAAGAATGAGAAGATATGGATGTTATGTTCAATTCAGCATGAATAGAACAACCAAAAAGTCATCAAAATTCTCTGATCCTTAATTTACTCAGCTAGAAATCAAGGGAGTTGTTTTTGTCTTGTTTTATTTATTCTTTCTTTCTTATCTCTTCCATGTACCTTGTTCATTGGTTTTATAGACTGGCTCTCATTCTGAAGCTCATGCTTGACCCCTACTCAGGGTTCTCTTTTTGTGGGCTCTTAATCTCAGTGATTAATATTTTTTTAATGGACTCAGAAGATCAAAAACCATTTTATTAGAGTTTGAGACAAAAACAACAGGGAAGACAAATTATAAAACTTGCCAGCTGCTGGAAGGAGGTTAGATAGATACAAGGAAGAGGGAGAGAGTCAAGCCTTCGGAGTTAGGGTTCAAGAAAATAGGCTTGTTCAGAAATGGAGTTTGGCCAACAGATGCGTAAAGCTGGGATTGGTTGAGGCAGAGTGATAATGCCCAGTGTCAGGGCAAGCATAGTTAGCGTTTTGGCATATGTCCAAAAACAGATGGAAAAAGGGAAAAGGTATGCTTTTGAATTAGAACTCATAAAAGTGGACAGACTTAGCAGTAAAGATCTCTAGGCAAGTGTCTTGAGGCAGTGGCTTCTTGGGGGTTGTAAGTATATTATTTCAGTAAGGATATAAGTATTTCTTCCATAGTCTTACCATGTCTTAAGGTGAATTATAAATTCTGAGGGCTGTTTTCCTGACCATGCAAGAAACAAACACCTTAGAATTAACTCTATTTTTTTAATGTATTTCTTTTATTTACATTCCAAATGTTGTCCACCCCCTTCCTGGTTCCCCTCCCAGAATTCTTCATGCCATTCCCTTTCCCCTTTGCCTCTGAGAGAGTGTTCCTCCAGCCATTCACCCTACCCACCCACCCCTACCTCACCTCAGCCCCTATGCATCTCCCTTTCCTGGGGCATCAAGTCTCTATAGGAACAGGTACATCCTCTCCCACTGAGGCCAGACAAGGCAATCCTCTGCTACATATGTGCCATGGGCCACAGACCAGCCCATGTATGCTTTTTGGCTGGTTGCTTAGGGAGTCTTTCAGGAGTTTGAGGCTAGTTTAGTCTGTTGGTCTTCCTATATGGGGTTGCTATCCCCTTCAGTTCTCTCAATTCTTCCCATCACTCTTTCATATCAATCCCTGACTTCAGTCCAATGGTTGGCTGTAAGTGTCTGCATCTGTCTGCACTTACTCTTAAGGGAAGGGACAATAATATGGAATGTTTGAAGTAGCTCAGAACGACATGCCTATATTTAGGGCCAGAGATAGAATTCAGAATCCATTCTTTTTGCCATGAAGAAGTAGCTTTCTCTTTCCTGGCTTAGATATGTCCACCTATAAATATGGTATAATAAATCTTAAGAAGGTACAGTTGTGATGTTTTCCTTTCTAAGGTTATTGGAGAAAGAATAGGTGGGTTCCAAAGCTGATTAGTGGGCTGTCCATCCTCAGTGGCTTCTACACCTGACAGTGCCTGCCTACCTACATAGCAGGTTGATTTGAAACTCACCCAGACTAGCACTGAGCTTATAATCATCCATCTTCAGTCTCCTGAGTTCTGATGTTACAGTCATGTGCCATCATGTCCAGCAATTGACAGCAATTGTGGTAGATAATCACTAATATTCATTCTAGATGGATGTAATATCCTATGGTTATAATCTATTTTTTCTACAATGAACTAATAAGTAATTCAAAAAAGCCATTTTATTTGAGAATAGAATTTGAAGAAAGGTATGCCTGATTACTCTCCTGATTACATTTGAAAATTAAGTATTTACCAGTGGATAAACTGGGATATAAATCCCACAAAGTTAAAGGACACACAGGCTAACAACACAGTAATGGAGACTGTGAGTATTTTAGAAGCACTTCCAGAATTTTAATGTGTGACCCTTTCACAGATTTTGGTTTACCTATCTAGAACTTTTGAAGTAATTTCTTTGTAGTTACTTGGCCATTTGGGAAGTGCTGCTATATGGTAAGGATGGGCAACAGGAAAGAAGGTTATGAGCTTAAAATTAAAATGTGTTATGGCTTTGGTAAGACAAATGCAGTGTGAATATAAATCTTGACCTATTAATTCTTGTTTTCAATAATAGGCAAGATGCATGATTCAGGAACAGTGTTTACTAATCACCATAATGATGAGTAAAAGATTTTCAAGTTATTGAAAGCTATAGGTAAAATCATTGAGAGGCCATTTAGAAATAAAAGAATGAGGCTGAAGTAGCATTTAAAGCTCTTAACAATATAAAAGGAATGTTAAATTCCTCTGGAAAGATATTGCTTTCTATAATTACTCTGGAGAAAAAAGTGTGAACAGTATGTACAGAGAAGAAAAAGTAGAGAGGCCAAAAGCCATTCTGTCTGAAATATCTCAGTAATTCCAGAAGAAAAATTTATAAAATACATAATTTTAAGGCAGTCTTATTGTCCAAATAAGACACCTTTCATTGTTCATAATCTTTCAGAAATCTTTACTTCAAGGACTCCATCAAAATTCAATCAGCATTTTTTTTTCAAAGTAGAAATTGTTATCTTAAAATTAATGCATTACCTCAAGGAAATGATGTAAACTATATTTAAATCATAAATCTAATAAGATGCTAATATTCAGCATATATAAAGTACCAATACTACTTAGGAACACAAACAACCTAATTAAAAGTAACTAAATAGACATTTCTTCAAAGAAATGACTAAAAAAATGTAAAAATGTTGGTAAGAAACTGGGAAAGTTGAAACACTTTGGTTTGCTGGTGGAATTATACAATAGTACAACAACTTTTATGGGAAACAACACAGAGTTTCTAAAAAAAAATTGAAAACAAACTTACTTTAGGAACCAGAAGTTCCCACTCCTGGGTTAGTTAAAATCATGGACTTGAAGATTTATTTGTATTCTTCTATTCGAAGCAGTATCATTAACCATAGTTAATGGGAAATTTTTCCAATTATCCATAGGTGAATGGATGAACAAAATATTGTATATACATTGAATGGAATATTAAAGTAGCTGGATTTCTCTGAGTTCAAGGCCAGCCTGGTCTACATGGAAAATTCCAGGAAATCTAGGGATACATAAAAAGGCTGTTCCTTACAAAACAAAATGAAGGGTATCTTGTCTTGAACAATGTTACAGTAGTGGAATATAAATCAGGTACTCAAAAGCAAGTAATATAAAATTGCATTTATACAAGGTATTTGGCAAAATTCTGAGACAATGTGTAAGGAACTAGGAGATGGAGAAAAAAATAGAGAAGTATTATTTTATATTTAAAATACAAAGTATTTCTGGAAGTTTATTTCACAACAACGTGAACATACACAACTATACAGAATTCTATATTTAAATATTGTTTTAGCATTTTAATCATATGAAAACCACATTTCAAAGTCGTGAACCCCAAAGTCATCAGTTCTTAGCTTGACAGAGTAGTTTTATGCAATTTTTCAATCACCTTCTTTGTTCAGTACTTCTTTGATTGCTTTACATCAACTGAACAGGCCAAAGTTATCGTATTGATTTAGCATTCATGTAACCTGACTTATATTAAATTAGTATAGATGAGAAAATGTTGTTTTGTTAAGTAATTAAAATTTGTTAATACAGCAAAGGTTGTAATCAGCAATAAATGATGAGATTAACTTAAATGTTTCATTAAAAATAAATGCTCCCATGATCTCCTGAGATTAGGGAGATATGTTTAGGAATTATTTTGCCTTCGGCAAAGTAAACACGTTATAATCAAGCAAAAAATTGAATCCAGAGTGAGAAGAGGAGGTCAAATATTAATCATGTAGATATAAAATCCAAAAGAAGCTCACAATTTTAAAATAGCAGCTCTTAATCTTATTTACCTCATCTTCCTACCATTATCACTTCAAAAGTTAAATGCATTAGAGCAGTGTGTGTGTGTGTGTGTGTGTGTGTGTGTGTGTGTGTGTGTGTGTGTGTTTGTGCGCGCGCGCCACGCGCACGTGCACTACTAGAACTGGAAGAGCTCCATAGTAGAGGTTTAGGTGGAGAATTACTGCTAATATTACATTCTATTATTATTTCAAATAAAAGATCTTTACCACATTTGCTAGGTAGAATTACTTTTCTTAGAAGCACTAATGCCCCTTGCTCTTTCTCTCACACCAATACACAGTATTAAATCTAATAAATTTCCGAAACGTGCTCTTATAAAGTACTTCTATTAACCTGACACAGAAAGTCAGACAGACAGACATGCTTCCCAATCCACACATATAGGAAGCGATTGTTAGTCAAACATAGTATTTCAATGACATTTCTCATAAATTACTTTTTGGAGGCCTATATTTTTTAAATTCCATTTGAGGATGAATTGAAATGAACGTTCATTGAATGGCATTAAATGTGTTAAAAAATTTTCTGTGAAAATTAGAGATAAAAGTAAACTAATTATAGAGTAGAAAGAGCAATTGGCCTAGATATTAGCTCTAGTTACACTGGTAACTAGGCATGTAGCCTTAAGTTATTTAGTTATTCTCTGGGGTCTAACTTATCACTATTATATAAAGGGATTTTTAATTTATTTTTAATTAGCATACAAAGTAATGTGTTTCATTACAACATTTTGAGATCCACGTTCTTACCCATCTGTCTTTCTCTGTTGACCTTTTGTGTGCTCTATTATCCCCATTCCCCAGTCTGTATTTCTTTGTCTGTGTGTCTCTATCGCTTAGTCTCTTTCTCTCTAATTTACAATCTATATAGACTTTAGAAAAAGAAGCTGTTTAGGGGGCAGTGGTCCTTAAGAAAATGAATGGTTAAAGCTGCTTCTACAGGAAACATAATGGTTGACCAGCTGCTATTATTGAACAGTGGATCAACCACTGTGTTCATGTGAATACAAAGCCCTTCTCTTTGGTCTGCTTGTAGACATTGCCTAAGCACAATAGGAACCCTCAGTGCAGGATCAATCTGACAAAAGATGAAATTTTGTGATGACAGGTACTATTGGTGAACATTCCTAAAACCCTATCAAACACTTCTCGGAAACCATGTTTGATAACATAACTCTTTTTCTATGCTTTTTCTTTCATTCCAAAGTTGTCACACATGATAACAAAACAATATAAATGCTCATTCCATTTCTTCCACCTCAAATTCTGTCCAAAATGCACTCCAAATTCTTTCTGAATATGTATTTCTAGGTAGAGCCAACATGTATCTGAAAAGAAATGAGATGACAATCTTTTGCAATTTCCTGATTTGGCAGTTTTACTGCCTAAAAGAAATCTAGTGACTTTAGTGAATGAAAGCATCTCAATAAATTAAGAAATTTGGCATGTGGAAAAGCATCATGTCTTAAAAATATATCTTTATTAGATTGATTGTTTTGTTCTAATGGATTGGCTTACAGAACGATTCCAAAGACCAAACCTTATCTGTCAGTTGATAGCCATCTAGATTTGCTCCATTTCCTAGCTATTGTTAACAGAGTAGCAATAGACATGAATATGTGAACTTCTCTGTAGTATAATATAAAACCCTTTGACAACATTCCTAGGAGTGTTATACCTGGGTCATATATTAGATCTCTTTCCAGTATTGAGGAACCTTAAGACTCATCTCCAAAATTACTACACTAGTTTACATTCTGACCGATAACTAAAAGGTTTCCCTCTTCCATGTCAGCCTTTATTCAGTTGTCTTCCTGATTATGAACATTCTGTTTGGGATGTGATGTCATTTTAAGCAGTTTTCATCTGAATTTACCTGATGACCTTTACTATATTTCATATGTTTACTATCTTTCAAATGTTGCTACATTTCATATGCATGTAGAAGAGGCCAAAGAAAACTTCAGGTGTTGTGCTTCTGATACTTTCTGCCTTTTATTTTTGGAGGCAGAGTACCCAACTGGCTTATATTAATTCACAAAATAATCGAATGTAGCCAACCACTGAGCCCCTGTAATCCTCCAGTTTCTGACTACTTTGCATTAGGTTTACAAGCATGCCTCACCACACCTGGAACTCCTCTTTCAGTTGTTCTCCTCCAGTGTCCCAGTGATCAAACACAGGTCCTTATGCTTACAAGGCAAACATTTCACTGACTGAGGTATCTCCAGTCCAAATACTCCTTTTGAAATAGTTGTTCAATTTCATTGTGATTTCTTCAACCATGTCATTTAGAAACATGTTTTTTTTAAAAAAAAATTTACAATTATTTCTGAATTCATCAAAACTCTGTTATGATTTCTGTATTTATTACCTTTTTTAGAGAAAAACACATTTTATATTATTCCTATCCATCCAAATACACTGAAAGTTATTTATTTTCTGTATGCACTTGTGAAAAAATGTGTTATTCATGTTGGATTCAGAAGTTGACAGGATTTGGGGGCAGGTTGGGTTCTAGTTTTGACAGTTTGTGTCCTTCAATTCTATTTATTTTTAACTTTGGCTTATTCTATCCATTATTAAAGATGAGTTAATGAAGTCCAAGCTATTACCATTAATCTGTCTGCTTTGTGCTTCAGTTCTATCCACTTTTGTTTCATGCTGTTGTTCATATACATAATGAATGGCACCTCTTCTCATTCTATAAATGTCATTCTTTGTCTTTTCACTCTTTTAACTTTATTTTTAATTAAAATATAATTACATCATTGCCCCCATTCCTTTCATCCCTTCAACTATTCCCATACCCCTGCTTACTCTTTCTCAAAATCATGGCCTTCTTTTCTTTTACATATACTTGCATATATGTGCATATGCATATGTTTATATACAAACTACTGAAACCATCTACCCTGTTTGTATTTGTATGACTTCAGGGCTGATCAGGTGGTATTGGATTACCAGGTAGAGGGCTCATCCTTGAAGAAAATTAATTTTCCCATTCTCAGCAGTCTTCTTTTCCTGTAGATCTTTGTCTAAGCAAGGGATCCTGTGAGACTTCTCCCTTTCTGTTATCAACTCTATTGGTGTTATTCTTATTCAAGTCTCATTTACTAGCCAAAATCTATCATAGGTGTAGCTTACCTATCATTTCTAAAAGAGACAATCTCCCAGTAGTTTTCCTAATCCTCTGGTTCTTTTTTTTTTTTTAAAAAACCAATCCTGTCAACATTTTTATTTAATAATCAATTCTGTAATAAACAATTCTGTCAATATCTTTATTTAAATAACAATTGTGTCAATATCTTTATTTATTTATTTATTTTTTTTTGAACATGAAATGCTTTTTTATAGCGTGTTTTACAAGGGGAGGGGGTAAGAGGGTCCAGGTGGTGGAAAAGTACAAAATCTTCTTGGCCTGTGCCTTGAAACATGTCATGGTCTATATGGTACACTGCCTTGAATTATGATCTACCTGCAGTTCTTCAGAAGATATGGTACACTGCTTGAGTTATGGTCTCCCTGCTATTCTTAAGAAGACATGGTACTCTGCTTTGAGTCTATCTGCAGTTGCTAAGCAGGATCTTGCAGCTGCCAAGCTTCAGAGGACATTGTGCAGGTGGGGAAAGGTAGGGGGTAAGGGTAAGGGCGAGGGTCCTGGCTTCTGGCATCTCCCCCTTCTCTGTTTAGTTAGAGAAGGCTTCTTATGTTCAATCCCAACTATGTGAGTTTTGAATTTGGATGTCTAATTATGGGGGGTCTTAGACAAGTTCACAACCCCAAAACACTGATGTGAGACAAGTCACATCGATGGTCGAAGGCTTTAGGCTGTCGACGATGGGCAACGTCAAGGGACTCGATGTGGGTGAAAGGAGGGTGAGAGCCCTGTCTTAGGCCATGTAGGCTGCACCCACTCCCAGCACCACGCACTCCTTTTCGGTTGCATTGGGTGGGCCCCTGGGAAGTGGACCTACAATAATCCCGTCATTGGGCTAACTCACAGCCATCCTAGTCTCTTGTAAATGTTCAAGTTACCAACCATTTGTCAGTTTGGGGTGTAATATTGTCATAAAGGAAGGCTCCCCAATGTTAGCGGCCATATCAAGGGTGGCCTTGGTTTAGGAAAAAGCCAATTTTTGTTGTGGTGATCAAGAGGCCAAGCTCTCTAGCGAGAGAAATGAGGGCAAAGCCAGGCATACCAGGAACACTTCTGGAGGGCGTGGAAGTCTAGGGGTCGACCGTAGGGGGAGGCAGGGGAGCTGACAGTTGAGTCAGTCTCCTGCGGAGTCACTTCTGGATCCTCTGCAATTTTCAGCTGATGGTAATGAACTTCAACTGCCTTCTTGATGGCAGCATCAACCTGGTTCCGTGGACGACAGGTCACGGGCGATGATCTCTGTCTTGCTCAATCTTGATGTCGTGCGCACATCCTCTCAATGAGGGTCTGTCCGGATGGGTCCGTGCCTCGAGCCCCACGTCTGGGTGCCACTTGGCCCGACCGGCGGGTCCTGGTTATTCGTGGGGGCGAGGAGGACTGCAACCTGCTATTCTTCAGAAGATATGGTACACTGCTTGAGTTATGGTCTCCCTGCTATTCTTCAGATGATATGGTACACTGCTTTGAGTCTATCTGCAGTTGCCAAGCAGGATCTTGCAGTTGCCCAGCTTCAGGGGACCTTGTGCAGGTCGGAAAAGGTAGGGGGTGAGGGTAAGGGCGAGGCTCCTGGCTTCTGGTCCATCTGGGTTAGAACTTCTAATAGCAGGCATCACGGGTGATTCAATTTTACCTGGAAAGAAAAAAGAAGGGGATTCTCAGGGAGATTTCTCTTCCCTGGATGTAAATTGTTAATCATCGTATTTATGATTGGGCCTGGCTTTGTGAGGGTATCTATTTTTTCCATTAATATTTGTGGTAGCCGGTTAGCTGTGCCTTCTGTGGTATTGGGCAGGCATATCAGTCCTCGGCTCCATAAGGGAACTGGGACTGGGGCATTCCCTTTATGGGTATGAGGGTCCTTCCCCATATCTGTGGCAAAGTTTTGTTGGTCTTGGTGGTGCCCGAGGTCACCAACATGGTCAGCAAGAGATTTGCCATGAGCTTTCATCTTTAGAGAGAGAAAAGTGAACAAGGCATGATGGAGAGTATTTCAGGGGGACTCCTTCTGAGGGGGTACCGTTCCCCCTCTTTTGTTTTTAAAGCCAATTTTTCAGAGTTCTTGTAAAATCAGGGCAGAAGCGCCAACAGTTGCTCCTTCCACACTCAGAGAGTCATGAAGGCCTTATTTAAGGATATATAAATCTATATTAATAATCTTTTGTCAAAGGACTTTTATAGCTCCACTGACAATTAATCAGACTATATGATATATCGATTAGAAATAGCTTTTTCTACTTTTTGTGAGATTACCTCTCTTTTGTCAATTAACTGTTGAGGAAGTTAGGGTTTACCTCTCTCTTGAGAATATTGAACAGAGATTTAAATTCTTTTGTGGAGAGCTTAAAATAGTATCTTAGCCAATTTGCATCTCCTAGAAACTTTTGAAATTAATTTAAAATAAATAGACTCCCTTTTTTTTAAATCCTTTATCTGTGTGGGGTTTTTATTGGGTATTATATGTATTTACCTTTCAATGTTGTCTCCTTTCTCATTCTCCCCCCAAATCCCTTATCCCCTACCCCTTCCTCCTAATTTTTGTGATGGTGTGCTCCAAACATCCTCCCAGTCCCATCTCCCTGCTCTCGAATTCCAACACAGTAGGGGATCCAAACTTTTGGGGACCTTGGCCCTCCACTTTCACTGGAGTCTAACAAGGTCACCCTCAATTCCCTATACAGGTGCGTGAGTCCCTCCCTTTGTGCTCTCTGGTTGGTGGTTTAGACTTTGGGAGTTCTGGTTGAAACTTTTGATGCTCCTTCTAAAAAGGACCAACGCATTCATACTTTGGTCTTCCTTCTTCTATGTGAGTTTTATGTGGTCTATATGAAGATTCTTAGAAATTGTGAGCTTTTGGGGTAATATCCACTTATCAGTGAGTGCATACCATGTATGTTCCTTTGAGATTGGGTCATCTCACTCAAGATGATATTTTCCAGCTCCATCCATTTGCCTAGGAATTTTGTGAACTGATTGTTTTTAATAGCTGAGTAGTACTCCATTGTATAAATGTACCACATTTTCTGCATCCATTCTTCTGTTGAAGGGCATCTGGGTTCTTTCCAACTTCTGGCTATTATAAATAAGGCTGCTATGAACATGGTGGAGCATGTGTCCCTGTTGTATGTTGAAACTTCTTTTGGGTATATGCCCAGGAGTGGTATAGCTGGGTCCCTAGGTAACGCTATGTTCAATTTTCTGAGATACCGCCAGACTGCCTTCCATAGTGGTTGTACCAGTTTACAATCCCACCAACAGTGGAGGAGTGTTCCTCTTTCTCCACATCCTCGCCAACATGTACTGTCACCTGTGTTTTTGATCTTAGCCATTCTGACTGGTGTGAGGTGGAATCTCAGTGTTGTTTTCATTTGCATTTCCCTGATGACTAGGGATGCTGAACACTTCTTTAGGTGCTTCTCAACCATTCGAGCTTCCTCAGTTGAGAATTCTTTGTTCAGGTCTGTGCTCCATTTTTTAATAGGGTTCTTTGATTGTCTAGAGTCTAATTTCTTCAGTTCTTTGTATACCTTGGATATTAGCCCTTTATCAGATGTAGGGTTGGTGAATATCTTTTCCCAATCTGTTGGTTGCCGCTCTGTCCTATTGACTGTGTCCTTTGCTTTACAGAAGCTTTGCAGCTTTATGAGGTCCCATTTGTCAATTTTTGGTCTTAGAGCACAGGCCATTGGCGTTCTGTTCAGGAACTTTTTCCCTGTGCCTATGTATTCCAGGCTTTTTCCCAGTTTCTCTTCTATTAGTTTCAGTGTGGCTGGTTTTAGGTGGAGGTCCTTAATCCACTTGGAATTGAGCTTTGTACAAGGAGATAAGTATGGATCAATTTTCATTTTTCTACATGCTGACCACCAGTTGGACCAGCACCATTTGTTGAAAATGCTATCTTTTTTCCATTCGATGGTTTTAGCCCCTTTGTCAAAGATTAAGTTACCATAGGTATGGGGGTTCATTTCTGGGTCTTCTATTCTATTCCACTGATCCTCCTGCCTGTCTCTGTTCCAATACCATGCAGTTTTTATCACTATTGCTTTGTAGTACAGCTTGAAGTCGGGGATGGTGATTCCTCCAGAAGTTCTTTTACTGCTGAGAGTAGTTTTCGCAATCCTGGGTTTTTTGTTATTCCAAATAAATTTTAAGATTGCTCTTTCTATCTCTGAGAAGAATTGAGTGGGAATTTTGATGGGGATTGCATTAAATCTGTAGATGGCTTTTGGCAAAATAGCCATTTTTACTATATTAATCCTTCCAATCCATGAGCATGGGAGATCTTTCCATCTTCTGAGATCGGCTTCGATTTCTTTCTTCAGGGGAATGAAGTTCTTGTCATACAGGTCTCTTACTTGCTTGGTTAGGTTCACACCAAGGTATTTTATATTATCTGTGACTATTTTGAAGGGTGTCATTTCCATAATTTCTTTCTCAGCCAGTTTATCTTTTGAGTAGAGGAAGGCTACTGATTTGCTTGAGTTAATTTTATATCCAGCCACTTTGCTAAAGTTGTTTATCAGGTTTAGGAGTTCTCTGGTGGAAGTTTTGGGGTCACTTAAGTATACTATCATATCATCTGCAAATAGTGAGATTTTGACTTCTTCCTTTCCAATTTGTATCCCTTTGACCTCCTTGTGTTGCCTAATTGCTCTGGCTAGGACTTCCAATACTATATTAAATAAGTAGGGGGAGAGTGGGCAGCCTTGCCTAGTCCCTGATTTTAGTGGGATTGCTTCAAGTTTCTCTCCATTTAGTTTAATGCTGGCTACTGGTTTGCTGTAAATTGCTTTTACTATGTTTAGGTATGGACCTTGAATTCCTGACCTTTCCAAGACTTTTATCATGAAGGGGTGTTGAATTTTGTCAAATGCTTTCTCAGCATCTAGTGAGATGATCATGTGGTTTTTTTCTTTGAGTTTGTTTATATAATGGATTACATTGATGGATTTCCGAATATTGAACCAACCCTGCATTCCTCGGATGAAGCCAACTTGATCGTGATGGATAATTGTTTTGATGTGTTCTTGAATTCGGTTCGCTAGAATTTTATTGAGTAATTTTGCATCAATGTTCATAAGGGAGATTGGCCTGAAGTTCTCTTTCTTTGTTGGGTCTTTGTGTGGCTTAGGTATGAGTGTAATTGTGGCTTCAAAGAATGAGTTGGGTAGTGTACCTTCTGTTTCTATTTTGTGGAATAGTTTGAAAAGAATTGGGATTAGGTCTTCCTTGAAGGTCTGATAGAATTCTGCACTAAAACCATCTGGTCCCGGGCTTTTCTTTGTAGGGAGACTTTTAATGACTGCTTCTATTTCTTTTGGGGTTATGGGACTGTTTAGATGGTTTATCTGGTCCTGATTTAACATTGGCAACTGGTATTTGTCTAGGAAATTGTCCATTTCATCCAAATTTTCCAATTTTGTTGAATATAGGCTTTTGTAGTAGGATCTGATGATTTTTTTAATTTCCTCAGTTTCTGTTGTTATGTCCCCCTTTTGAGTTCTGGTTTTATTAATTTAGATACTGTCTCTCTGCCCTCTGATTAGTCTAGCTAAGGGTTTATCTATCTTGTTGATTTTCTCAAAGAACCAACTCCTGGTTTTATTGATTCTTTGGATAGTTCTTTTTGTTTCAATTTGGTTGATTTCAGCCCTGAGTTTAATTATTTCCTGCCTTCTACTCCTCTTGGGTGTATTAGCTTCTTTTTGTTCTAGGTCTTTCAGGTGCTCTGTCAAGCTGTTAGTGTATGTTCCCTCCAGTTTCTTTTTGTAGGCACTTAGAGCTATGAATTTTCCTCTTAGCACTGCTTTCATTGTATCCCATAAATTTTGGTATGATGTGTCATCATTTTCATTAAATTCTAAAAAGTTTTTAATTTCTTTCTTTATTTCTTCCCTTACCTGATTATCAAGGAGTAGGGTGTTGTTCAGTTTCCATGTAAATGCGGGCTTTCCATTCTCTTTGTCATTTTTGAAGACCAGCCTTAGACCATGGTGATCTGATAGGATGCAGGGAATTATTTCAATTTTCTTATATCTGTTGAGGCCTGTCTTGTGCCCAATTATATGGTCTATTTTGGAGAAGGTACCATGAGGTGCTGAGAAAAAGGTATATTCTTTTGCTTTAGGGTGAAATGTTCTATAGATATCTGTTAAGTCCATTTGGTTCATAACTTCTGTTAGTTTTACTGTATCTCTATTTAGTTTCTGTTTCCATGATTTATCCATTGCTGAGAGTGGGGTGTTGAAGTCTCCCAATATTATTATGTGACGTACAATGTGTGTTTTGAGCTTTAGTAAGGTTTCTTTTATGAAATTCGATGCTCTTGTATTTGGCGCATAGATATTCAGAATTGAGAGTTCATGTTGGTTGACTTTTCCTTTGACAAGTATGAAATGCCCTTCCTTATCCTTTTTGATAGTTTTAAGTTGAAAGTTGATTTTATTCGATATTAGAATGGCTACTCCCGCTTGTTTCTTAGTGCCATTTGCTTGAAAAATTGTTTTCCAACCTTTTACTCTAAGGTAGTGTCTGTCTTTGTCACTGAGGTGGGTTTCCTGTAAGCAGCAAAAAGCTGGGTCCTGTTTGCGTATCCAGTCCGTTAGCCTATGCCTTTTTATTGGGGAATTGAGTCCATTGATGTTAAGAGATATTAAGGAGAGGGTGTTCTTGCTTCCTGTCATTTTTGCTAATAGTGGAGACATCGTTTGTGTGGTTATCTTCTTTTTGGGTTTGATGGAAAAGGATTATTTTCTTGCTCTTTCTGGGGTATGATTGCCCTCCTTGTATTGGAGCTTTCGTGCTATTATCCTTTGTAAAGCTGGTTTTGTGGGAAGATACTGTGTAAATTCAGTTTTGTCATGGAATATCTTAGTTTCTCCGTCTATGGTAATTGAGAGTTTTGCTGGGTAAAGTAGCTTGGGCTGGCATTTATGTTCTCTTAGGGTTTGTATGATATTTGTCCAGGATCTTCTGGCTTTTATAGTATCTGGTGAGAAGTCAGGTGTAATTCTGATAGGTTTGCCTTTATATGTTATTTGGCCTTTTTCCCTTACTGCTTTTAAAATTCTGTCTTTGTTTTGTACATTTTGAGTCTTGATTATTATGTGACGGGAGGTATTTCTTTTTTGATCTAGTCTGTTTGGCGTTCTGTAGGCTTCTTGTGTGATTATGGGCATCTCATTCCTTAGGTTAGGGAAGTTTTCCTCAATAATTTTGTTGAAGATATTTACTGGCCCTTTAAGTTGGGAATCTTCACTCTCATCTATACCTATTATCCTTAGGTTTGGTCTTCTCATTGCATCCTGGATTTCCTGGATATTTTGAGATAGCAACTTTTTGCATTTTGCATTTTCTTTGATAGTTGTGTCAATATTTTCTAAGGTATCTTCTGCACCTGAGATTCTTTCTTCTATCTCTTGTATTCTGTTGGTGATGCTTGTGTCTATGACTCCTGATTTCTTTTTTAGGTTTTCTATCTCCAGGATAGTCTCCCTTTGTGATTTCTTTATTGTTTCCACTTCCATTTTTATGTCCTGGATGGTTTTGTTCAATTCCTTCATCTGTTTGTTTGTGTTTTCTTGTAATTCTTTAAAGGATTTTTGTGTTTCTTTAATGACTTCATCCTGTTTTCCTGTGTTCTCCTCAAGTTTTTTGATAGTGTTATTTACTTCCTTCTTGTAGTCCT
Organism: Grammomys surdaster; assembly: GCF_004785775.1. NCBI lineage: Eukaryota > Metazoa > Chordata > Mammalia > Rodentia > Muridae > Grammomys > Grammomys surdaster. The sequence goes on along the minus strand of NW_021604562.1, from coordinate 7,616,829 downwards.
CTAGCATCATCATTAGAAATGATTTTAGATCTGGTTCTTGTTTTCCTGGTGATATGGGGAGTTCAGGACTTTCTAATGTGGGAGAACTAGGTTCTGATAATGGCAAGTACCTTGGGTTGCTGGTGCTTGTGTTCTTGCGCTTGCCTTTCGCCATCTGGATCACCTTTGTGCTATCAGAGCTGTCTCTGACTGGGGCCTGTCTTTCCTATTATCTAGGTTGTGTCAGAACTGTTTGGGATGGGTTTTGCTGCTTGAGTTAGAGATGAGGCCCAAGATGTGCTTGGTGCTCAGGTGGAAACCGGAAGGGGCCGGGGCTCCGGGTCAGGAGCGGATTCCTGGATCCCAATGAGTCCCAGTGGGTCCCAGTGGGTCCCAGTTGCTCCCTGATTGGGGGCGAGCACTGCCACCTCCTAGCCTAAGAAACTGCTTGAGCTGGCTTGAGCCAGGGAGAGCCCCGCTCCCTCTAGGTTCTGTGAGATTGGGTGCAGAGCTGACTCCTGGGATCTGCTCTGGCACAGACCGGAAGGAACCCATGCTCCGGGCCCTGGAGTGAACTCCTGGGTCCCAGTGGGTCCTAGCCACTCCCTGTTCGGGGGCAAGCACTGCCACCTCCTAGCCCAAGACCCTGCTTGGCACAGAGGTCCTGCGGGCCCCGCTTCCTCTGGAGTCTGCGAGATTGGGTGCAGAGCTGCCTCCAGGGATCCGCGAGTGCTTGGGCCCCGACCGGATGGAGCCTGCTCCAGGCCAGGAGCGAATTCCTGGGTCCCAGTGGGTCCCTGTTGCTCCCTGTTTGGGGTGAGTGCTGCTTTTTCCTTACCTGGGATGCTGCGTGAGTTCAAGCTCCTGGGAGTCCCTGTTTTTCTTGGTTTTCTGCGGTTGGGTATGGAGCTGCTGCCTGCGACCTGCTCTAGGCTCGGTCCCAAACCGGAAGTCAGTCCTCTGGTTCTTACAATCTTTCTGTCAGAAATTTTATGTGAGTCTCTCTATGGTTGAAACTCTAAGTTATTAAGAGTCAGTTTAATACCATATAGAAACCTAATAGTAGTAGTTTCTACCCTGACTCCTATGGTCTGTTTAGCCCTAGTCTCTTGTAAATTATGTGTTTAAACATGTGGAGTGGGAATTCAATCCAATTAGAAGGTGGTTCATTACTCCTGTGATGTTTGTGGCACTATTGCACCAGTAGACATTTCTGCAAGGCCAGTCATTATTTTAGCCAAAAAAGTTCACATCTGGGTATAGTTAATGATTATTATTCCCCTCTGATAGTGTTCATAGTGCCTTCCAGGATCATGCAGGAAAGCTAGCTAGTGGAGATGAAGCTTCCAGATTACTACAAGTTTGATTTTTCCATGTTCTATGACTCAAATATCTTTAGCCACAGGGTCTTACCATCAAATTCTGGAGGCAGAGGGTAACCAAGAGCAGCAGCAACAGCCTCTACTGTTTGAGTATCTGTAAGATGTCCCTATACAACAACTGTAGAAGAAGTAACTCATATCTGGCACTAAGCTAACAATTGTCTATTAGCCTTTGGTGTGTACTACTAGGGCATTGTGTCCCTAATATTGAGTAACTCCATTTTAACTCTTTGGGTGTGTGAATGTGTGTGTGTATGTGTGTGTGTTGTATTCATGTCTGTGTGTATTTGTAAAAGTTGTATATATTATTATAGACAAATGTTTTTCTATTATTGCCTATATTATATGTATTTTTAATTCTTCTATCCTGAGCATATCTGTACATTTCAATCAAAAGCATGTCTATTTTAGATAATACATTGTTGCACCATATTTTTACCCTTTCTTCTATCTACCTTTTAAGTGGGACAATAAAATCATATGCATATAATTAATGATGATACAGAATTTTTGACTGACAGTTTTTATTTTTATACATCTTTTGTCATTTTTACTTCTCTTTTCCTTTGTTACTTCCATCTTTTGTGTTGAATAGGTATTTTCTAGTTTCTTTTTCAACCACTTGTTAATTTCTTAGTGTTTTTCCTAGGGACTACAATTTTTCTAGCAACTATATATTTTATATTGATACCAACTTAACATCAGCATTATAAAAATATTTTCTATCCTTAGTGTCATTTTATCAGATAAATTATATTTTTATTTATTCTTCATCATATGTAATCCCAAATCGTATAATTTTGTCATATGTTATGTTTTAAACTATATAGCTGAAATCCTACAATGCTATTTAGTAAAGTAACCATTTCCAGCTCACTAAATGAAGTAATCTTAACGTGTCTACAATAATATTTGAACTAAACTCTTAACTCGCTGCCTATATAAGGAAGAACAGTGGGAAGAGTTCATTAAAAGAACATATTTCAATCATCAGATATTAAACATGACTACATGTAGAGACAGTATGGACTTAATTTTTATAACAGAATCAATCCACAGCTTCATTCCAGATTTTCCTGAATAGCCAGAGTGAATTCAATAATAATTTTTGTGGGTTTCATAGATATCAGCTTTTATCTATACCATTTGGAAATATGAATAAATGGTAATGTTGCAGATTTCAGGAACAAAGACATGTATCTAATCAAAATATTCTTATTATCACATATCTAGAATGATTTTACCTAATCTAATGAAGTACATTTTCCTCCTATGCGAAGAACAAACAAAATGTACATTTAAGTATTTTTCAATTGATTTTTCCATACTGGTAAATACTATATGCTGTCCAGTTTATGATTAACTTAAATAATAAACTCATTATTTTTCAGTGTGTTTATTTTGTGACAGGAAAGAAAAGGAACGAGAATACTAACATGTTAAGAGAGTTATTGATTTAATTGATATCACCATCACCTTATCAAGAAATGTACTTGAGTTGCCCTGATAAAAAGCCACTCCTTTGAATAACTCTTCATTTTCTCTTTAAACAAGAAACAATTCAAGAAAGGGCTCAAGGAGAATGAAAGAAAAATGTGTGTTGACAGATGGGTGAGCCTTCCAGTGCTCGCCTGCCAGGTAAAATGAGACCACTGGCATGGCAATCCATTTCTTCCACAGCTGTAAGGTGGCTGGAGGCACATTTCAGTACTTGTTAGTGTAGGCCCAGTCCATTTTGAAACTGTCACAGCAAATAACAATTTGACATTTAATAATTCATTTGTTGCTAAAGCCAATATTTGCGAACAGTTTGTGAGACATCCTCCATTTAATAGCAAGAACTTGAGCTGTAGTTGGCAAGGTCATAACACCTTACTGGTTTCTGAGGCTTAGAATTTAGCTGTATGGAAAATGATAGCTCCTTAAGTGTACATGAAACTCTTGGAAAATTTTGTTGTTTTACTTCTTCACAAAGGATAAACATTTGTTAGAAAAATAATAATATGTAGGAGCAAACACAGATTTTATGGATTATTTATTTTCTAGCAGAATATACATATTTTGAAAGAGGTAAACTTTACTAGGAAGGCAGAGAGTTGGAAAGAAGGTGCATCAAAGCATTAGATACATTATCTAATAGACATTACTGATTCCTAAACATTGTAGACTCACATAATTCCAGAGTAATTTCACTGAGAAATTTCCAATGATTAAAAAAGAAGAGAGGGTTTAAGTAAGGAAATAAAAACAGCATTTGAAAGACTAAATGAGTGATGAAAATATCTACCCAAGTAATATATGTTTTTCATCTATGCTTTCTGCCAGTACAAAAGTGTAATGAAGTAAAGAAGGTTATGTTCATGGGTCAAAGTTCTCCAAAATTTTGTTTCATAGAGCATTAAACGGAAACTCTTCTTGTTAAATAGAGTTAAACACACTTCCCTGTTGATTTTTTCCCAAGATTTTAATATGTTAATATGCACTACAAGCTTTTAAGAGATGTTATGGAAACACAAGTTTCCTAACTGTATATTTTCACACGAAACTGCTTTACCAAATTTGACTCAGAGAACAGCACCTTGAAAATTTCTCTTCTGTGCTGTTCCACTGGATGACATGCACCACAAAGAAAAGCAAAAGTGAGTTTGCTAAGAAAAGAAGGGGGGAAATGTATGACTCTGAAAATCAAGGAGATTTTGCCTCCATAGATGGCAACAAGCTGTCTGAAACACCACTCTACAACAGCTGGCTTGCAATATTGCCTACTGCTGACTCACCTTGAAGAAATAACAAGAAAAGCAACACTTGAGGCCCCAAAACAATAAATACTATTTTTCTACCCTAACAAGTGATGACACATTGCAAACTGGGTAATGAGCATGTTCCTTCTATTGCTATTTCTATGAGAAACTTTTCATATCATTTCAAGATATGATAACTGATTTTCATTACCTAATCAAGCGAGTCAAGGCAAAAATGAAACAGTAGCATTATGTTAAGATGCCTTAAATTAAAATGACAACTACAGTTCCTTCACCACTCTCAGCTTTGTTTGTAGTTTTATATTAGCTGGTTGTTTATGTGTGTCTTCTTCTTGCACTTATGTATACTCTCTCCCCTCCCTAATAAATCATTGCCCACCTAAAAGTCTTCCAATGGAAATTTATTTCAGTCAAATATTTTTTCTAGATTCTCATTTAGAGTGAAGACATACCTATGAAAAAGTACATGAAATATTTTACCACAGGTTATTTATCATTTTTATTTTCCCTCTAGTTAAAAAAGTAGAAACCACAATGTAAAGGTAAGATAATGGGTTTCTTCTGGAGAACATTAAAGAAAAACTCTCAATGCTTCTCAAGTTGATTCTGTCTAACAAGTCAACAAAAGACTGTAGAACAAATAGAAAATTGTCTTCCTAAATTTTCTGAAAGTACTTTTGTACAATTAATGAGATATCCATGTGTCTTTTGTCCTTGAGTCTCTTTATATGGTAGATTGCAATGGGTAGTTGAAGTATAATGATTACAGTTTTCTGATAAAGTAGACATGAGCTTAGTGGGTGATCTTGATAAGCTCTCATATTAAGTTTGTATTTTATTGAGAAATTTTGCATCTCTGTTGATTTTCTTTTTTCGTTTTTTTTCTTTTTTCTTTCTTTTTCTTTTCTTTTCTTTCTTTCTTTCTTTTTTTTTTTTTTTTTGAAGTTGTGGAGCCTTTTACTGGTTTGGATATCAGGGGAATAATAGTTTCAGCGAAACAGTTGGGAAATGTTGTTTAATATTTTATTTCCTAGAATAATTTTAGAAATACAAGTGATGATACTTTTTAAAGGTCTGGTAGAATTCTATATTGATTCCATGCAGCCTTGAGCTTTTTAAGACTTATTACTTTTGAATCTATGGAAATATTTGAATTATTTGTTTTAACTTTATTTAGCTTTGGTAGGCAATATATACCTCGAATTTCATCCATTACTTTTAGATTTTCAAATTTGCTAAAATATAGCAAGTGTGTCTATATAATTATCTGATTTTTTCAATGTGCTGTAATGTCTCCCCTTTCAATTCCATTTTTATTCACTTGAATCTTGTATTTCATTTGGTTAATTTGGCCAAAGATTTGTCCGTATTGTGAAGGTTTTCAAAGAACTAACTCTTTGTTCCTTTAATTTTATTGTATTTATTTTTCTTTGTGAACTAACTCTTTGTTCCTTTAATTTTATTGTATTTATTTTTCTTTGTATTTACTTAATTTCAGCTGAGGATTTATTATCCCTTTCAAAGTACTTTTACTGTAGGGTAATGTTATTTTTTTCTTAAATACTATCAGATGCATCATTAAGATATTAATTAGAGACAAAATCCAGCCTCACTTCATTGTAAAGTGCTGGATACTCCATGATATGAGAAGACCTATCTCAACATGATACATAATGTGCAACTGGCCCAGAGAAACATCTTGGTCAACAGAGAAAAACTTGAAAGCATTTCCATTAAAATAGGAAGAAAAGAAAGATGTCTACTCCTCCTCTTTTCTGTCCAGTGCTAGCTGGAGCAATAAGAGGTGATTCTATACATTAAAGACCCAGAAAAGACCTATAACTGATAAACCCACTCAGCTTGATGATACAAAATGAACACAAAACACTGTATTTTCTAGATGTAAATGATCAATATCTCAAGAAAAAAAAATCAGAGAAATAATACCATTCACAATAGCTTCAATGATATCTTAGAATAAATCTAACCAAGGAAGTAAAAAACTCATATGATAAATTGAAAAAATAAACTGAAGAAAATACTAGGTGGAAAGACCTCCCATGCTGTATCTTATACACACACACACAAGAATAATCAAAATAAAGAGACGATTAAAGTAGAAGTGAAAGCACACATGAAAGGAGTTGGTGCAGGGAACCTGAGAAAGATTGGAAGACTGGAGATATAAAGGGAGGGAAATGACACAATCATATTTTAATTAAAATTAATTAATTATTGAATTCTCAAATACCAAAAGTTAAAATTAAAAATATCTCCCTGAAATCCTTTCTCCATATCTGAAATCCAAGAATCTCAAAAGCTCGAGAAAACCCATAACATGCCTGATGATCATGTGTCCTACATCTTTTTTTACCTTCCTTTCAGTATTTGATCTAATCATTACCACTCTAGTGCCATGAACAGCTTGGAAACACTTATAATGTTGGTGACAGGTCTTCCATAACTATCATTTGGCCTGCCTCTCTAAAATACACTTGGGGTGAAAATTAAGATTCATGAAACAACTAAGAAATAAAATATAAAGGAAATGTAAAGAATATAAAGAAAATAAGATTTGCATAGAGAAGGAATGAGAATAAGCTGTAACATCTAGGAAATCTGGGTGAAGAGCGAGAACTTTTTCATTTTAAGTTCTCAAACCCAGGAAATACATGGAGAGTTGTGGTTTCTATAGCATCATGCAGAGTTACCAGATTGGTTTCTCGTCTTGTACCAGTTCCAAACAATATATTGTGGTTGTGAACTCCCTAGAGCAGCACCATGATGAGAAGGATGGTAAAAGGACTTCAAGGTTCCACATAAAAGAAAGTTATAATGATGTAGTGATACCTGCCACAGGCTACAAAGATCTTGCTTGAAGTCTGGAAGCAGGAATTCCCCAATAGGAAATTTGAAGCTGATACTAATAAAATCAAACATCTGAATGCTATCTGGTCTCAGAGAAATCAATAGGATGTATTACTTCAACCATTTGGAAATTCTTTCTCATAGAATCATAGCATATGATATTGTGAATTCAATAATTATGTCTCAGCATTGTCTTCCTTTAGAGATAGGCAAGTGCCACCTTGGAGGACAGAAATTTTTAATTTTTGTTGAGTTCAAGTCATGTTTAATGGTTTAAAGAATAATTAAACATGGGCTTAGTTTGAAAAAAATATATGTAGTGATAAAGGTGAAACACAGCCTGTTCCATTGTCTGAGAACTAAAAGAATCTATATCTATTGGTACCAGTTTTTGGCTCTACATTAGATAGGACAACTAATGGCCATGTACTGTATTTTTAGGGGAAAAGTTCCCTATTTATGTTTCTACTTGCTACCCTCAGCATGACTCTTCTCATAGTTAGTTCTACAAAACAAATTGAGAAACCTACACCCTTTTCAATGTGTCCTTTGTTTGTATAAATCTAAGATTACATTTAAATATATTGTGTTTGGTGAACATCACTTTCATCTCCAACAAATTTTCATGTTTTCCTTTAAGAAATCATTTTGCATTCTGTTGTCATAGCAACAAAATGTGCTAGTAGGTTTTGAAAAAAAATGACATTTCCCCTGATGTTTATTATTCATGATGCAGATGCCATTTTCCCCATCACCTCCATCAACACTAAGGGGTTCTCCCATTTAAATGTAAATTGAAAATAAAAAGATAAAAGTGTCTGCATTTACTAGCCATGAAAGACAAAATTCTGTATTAGCCAATTTTTTCTTTATTCTGTGCTTCTAGCTCAAAATCCTCCTAAAAGGAGATTCCTAAAAAATAGTTACCATTCCACCAAAATCTTACACTATCCTCAAGCACATTTGCCAAAAGATGAAGATTGTTCTTATCAGCAATAGTAACAGTTTTCTGTCGTACTTAAATACATAAATTTATACTTTCAAAGAATTTTCACAAACATCTCATCCAGCTATCTCAGCTGGACCCTAGGCAGGCTCATATGCAAAGCTTTCATTTTGATCATCATTTAAAAAAAAAAAACACATACGTGACCATACTACTTCCAACCTAATATGATACCTATGCTTCTTTCAGAAATAATTTGTTTAAAAAGTTGTGTCTTCCAAAATCTCTAAGAATTATGTTAAAATTTGGCTGGGAATTACACTAAATCTGTAGATTATTTTTGGTAAATTGCCTGTTTTTACTATGTTAATTCCACTAATCCATGAGCATGGAAGATGTTTCCATCTTTTGATATTTTCTTCAATTTCTGTCTTTAGAGACTTGAAGTTCTTGACATTCATGTCTTTCCCTTGCATGGCAATTGCCATGGCAAATGATGTGCAAGTCCCTGTTGCCTATGGGTGACTCCACCATCATCACTGGATTTGAAGATGACTCATGACCATAAAGCCAGTTCTGACTATAAAGCCAGTTCTTGATGCCAACACCAAGTACTGTATTGAATAGATAGGGAGAGAATGGGCATCCTTTTCCTTGATTTTAGTAGTAGTTTTTTTAAGTTTCTCTTCATTCAGTTTAATGTTGGCTACAGGCTTGCTGTTTTTTGCCTTTATTGTGTTTAGGTATGCACCTTGTATCCCTGATATTTCCAAGATTTTTATAATGGAGGCATGTTGGATTTTGTCAAAGACTATCAGCATCTAATGAAATGATCATGTTTCTTTCTTCTTTCAGTTTGTTTATGTAGTAGATTACATTGCTAGAATTTCATATATTGTATCATCCCTGCATCCCTAGGATGAAATTTACTTGATCATGGTGGATGATGATGCTCAGAGATAAAGATGGAACAGAGATTGAGGACATGGCCAACCAATAACTGGTCCAATTGGAGACACATTCTATGGGAGAAAACCAACCTTGACTCTTAATAATACTCTGCTATGGAGCCTAGCACAACTGTCTCCTGAGAGGCTTCATCCATCAGCTGATGAAAGAGATACAGAGACCCACAGCCAAACATTAGCTGGAACTTAAAGAGTCTCATGAAAGAATTAGGGATAGGATTGAGGGACCCAGAGAGGTCAAGGATACCACAAGAAGACCTATAGAACTAACTAATGTGGACACATAATGACTCACAGAGCCTGAACTACCAACCAAAGAGCATGCAGGGGCTGGACCTAGGTCCCCTACACATTTAGAGCAGCTGTGCAGCTTGGTGTTCAAATGGATCCCCTAATAATTGGAATGGAATTTGTCTCTGAATCTGTTGCCTGACTTTGGATCCCCTTCCCTAGTTGGACTGTCTTGTTGGGCCTCAATGGGAAAGGATACGTTCAGTCCTGCTATGATATGATGTGCTATGGAGGGGGAGGGTTGGTAGCCATGAGGGACTTTGTTTTTTCTCAGGAGAATGGGAGGAAGTAACAGGTGAAGGGGGTTTGTGAAAGTAGGACTGGAAGGAGAGCAGGAAGAGGAGCTGTGATAGGGATGTAAAATGAATAAATAATTAATGAAGAAAAAATGTTCCTTCATTGAAAGATCTCTGTGTGAGCCCACACAAAATATATCCTACCATGAACCTCATCAATGTAATATACTTTTATTTGTTTAGATAGGCAGGCAGGTAGATAGATAGATAGATAGATAGATAGATTGATTGATTGATAGATAGATATATAGATAGATACATAGATACATAGATAGATACATAGATAGATAATACATATGTTGTTGTTACTTTTCAACAGATTTATTTATTTTTATTTTATGCATATGAGTGTTTAACTGAATGTATGTAAGAACACAATATGTATAACTAGTGCCCAAGGAATCCAGAAAAGAATATGAGATCTGCTGTAATGAAATTACAGCCATTTTTTTAGGCATCATGTGGGTGCTTGGGACTGACCTCTCATCCTCCACAAGACCAATAAATGTTCTTTCTCATTGAACCATGTAGTGATATATTCTTTAAATAAGCAAAGAATGATCTTTTTATTTTTCTAAATATTTGAGATCAAATGGGAAGATAAGGCTGAGATTTTGATCTAATATTCAAAATATCTTATTAACTTAGAACAATGACAGCTCTGAAAAAACTTTTCAACTTTTTTCATAATCATAATTTTAATGTATATTCACATAAATAAAATAATTTTACAATTTTTAGAAGGCTATCAGTAGTCTACTCTATGAATTCTAGTAATAGCTATGTTAAATTCTTGGTTAAGTTTCTTGAATTAATAATTAAAATTCCAAAAATAGTGATTTTTTTCTTTTCTTCTTTTGCTATTTTTGTTGTTAAGATTCTTGTAAGATCTCAAAGTTTGCATTGGGAGTATCACTTATTATCCAACAGTGGCAAGACAATGCAGCAATAAGGTTAGATACTCAAGCAATAAAATCAAACACATATTGGTTTGAGTCCTTCCTCTGCCAGTCAGTAGGCATGTGATCTAGGGAATGTAAATTTAATGTCTCAGCTTTAATTTCCTCACTAGCAAAAGCACATTTGCAATAGTGCTTACGTCATTTATTCTAGGGAACATTAAATAAGATCATTCATGTTATGTTTTTATGCCAACATCTGGCACAGTGTTTACTCAGTATTAGCTAAATTTTATTAATATTTGCCAAAGTTAAACATGGATAGCCCCCTGGAAGGTCATCATTTTAAGCAAGTCTTTGGTCTGAATTGATTAACTGACGTTTTCTTCTTTGGTTTTATCAAGAATGAGGCTGAGAATATATGGCCAATTTCAGGCCAGCTAAATTTGCAATGAATTAGTCTCCCTATATTCATGCATCTAGATAGAATCAAATTAATAAAGCATACAAGTCACCTCATTAAACATTATTTAAGTTACATATAGTAGTTTTCTTCATCTTTAAAATGTTCAAAAATAATTATACATTGAAATATACTTTTCTTGCATTTAATTGAAAATGTTTGAGTAATATTTAAAACAATTAAAAAACCTTTTATTTTTCTCTCTTTGATGACAAAGGACTATATACCTACAAAAAAATTTAAGACTCCTCACCAGAACCATGATATAATCACATAATAGTGCTAGAGATTTGGTAGTCCAAAGAACATATTTTAAAGGTTAAAAATAAAAGGGAGGCTCATATAATAACTGTCAGGTCCAATGACTGGCAAAAGCCCTGAAACAATGGCTTCCTCCTTTCCAATGAAATCACGCAATAAAGCAAAGGTCTGTTATACACAGCTTAGCTTACATTCTCCTTATAAAAGACCCTGAGACAAAAGCCAAATGTGAAGCAATAGTTCACATGGGAAATGTGCTAGTCAATTTTTTTTTTGTCAACTTAACACAAGCTAAGGTTGTCTGGGAAAAGGAAATATCAGATGAAAAAACCCCTTCACCAGATTGGCCTTTAGGCAAATCTGTAGAGCACTTCTCTTTTTTTATTCACCATTTATGTGTGAGTGCCAAACAACTCTTGGTGGTTCCACCCCTGGACAAGTGGTCTTGGGATATATGCCAAAGTAAGCTGTTTAGTCCATGGAGAGAAAGACAGTAAGTGTCATTCCTCCATGATATCTGCTTAAGTTCTTGACTTGAGTTCCTGCCTCAGGTTCCCTGAATTGAATATGCCCCAGGATATGTAAGCAAAACAAACCATTTCTACTAGATGTTGCCTTGTATTATGGTCCTTATCACAGCAATTAAAGCAAACTATGACAGTAAATGATTATTAAAAGCCCAGGTGAATAATTGTGGACAAGAGCCAACAAAATATGAACCATTGAATAACCTATCCAGTAACCAACTGCAGCTCTGTCCTGCTGGAGCTCTTTACAAATTATGTATTTAAAAATCTTATTGAAACTGGTTATGTCATTTCTTTTCTGGTTTTCATGTACTGAATATGTAATGTTAATTGAAATACTTTTTCCATTAATTCATTTATTTTTTCACTTTACATCCTGATTGTTGTCCCTCCCTCCAGGTTCCCCTCACAAAGTCTCCCCCATTCTTCTCTCCTCTCAGATGGTGGGGGGCCCCCTTGGTATCTTGCTACCCTGGCACATCAAATCTCTACAGGTTTAGGCACATCCTCTCCCACTAAGACAAAACTAGGCAGCCCAGTTGGGGAATGACTAGAGTGAGCAAACTGGCAATGCTATAGAGACAAGGTCAATATACAGAAAAGACTTTATAGTTCATAGGATGAGATGAACTTTTCACCAAAATTGTTCCAATGTCAAATGGGTTGAGGAGGGATGTTGTGTGAGACAATATAAATGTTTGTTACACTATAGTTTACCAATATCTAGATCTTTCCCGTCAGAACAGTCCACAGCCATTATGAAACAAAATGAACTATATGAATGAAAATGTGGGCAGTGATACATACTGGAATGTGAATTATTAAAAACATGTAAAAGTTGTCTAACTCTCCTACTCTGTTATAGCAATCATGAAGGAGGCCTGAAAATGGAAGGCCAGAGATCAAGCCATCATGCATTACAGTCATCATATGGAGAAAACTCCTGTTTGAAGGAATGTCAGAATACACAATAGATTCCTTCTAAATAAGGAAACTTTGTTTTGTTAAGCCATTGATACTTGGGATCCTGCTTGTTACTAAATGATACATAGTCAATCCTAATTGATAGTTCTGCCTTCTACAGACTATATCTTAAAATCTTTCTGAATTGGCATCATAGTGAAATATCTCATAACATCTTAACTGTCATTTAAAATAATCAGTGTATTAATCTAGAGATTGAAATATGTGAGCATAGTAAAAATCAAAGTTAATGAGGAAACTGGCTTTATATTCTGGCATTAGCATACTCTAATATTACAATAGCAAGCCTCAATCAAACTATAGAATAACTGATAAAACACTGATCCATGCCAGCACTCAAATAAAATATTAATGAGAATTATTCTAACATTGTTAATTTTTCTATTAGAAATACTTTTGCGTTTTGTTTTTGATTGTTAATCAGGATGAGATATAAATTTTTGATTCCACTTCCTTAATGAAAATATGCAGCACATCTTTGTCAATGAAGAGTCACACTGTTCAAAGGGAAAATTCATGTCCATGGTCTGAGAACCATGTTTATACTACTTTAAAGAAACATATCCACAAAGATGCTCAGTTCTAAAAGCCTAGTGTCATATTTATTACCTTACACTATACATGGACATTGTCAACTCATGTCATAGTTTCTGGTGTTGTCCTGGTATAGGACTATCCAAGCCTCTCTATGTACATCTTATTCACTACCCAGGTTTTATTTACCTGTTTCTGTACTGTCTCTGGCCTATTTTTTATTGTTTTATTTCTATGCAGCACGGGTATCAGTGCAGTCGGTATACTTATACAAATAGGATATGTATTGAGTATTTAATTCCGTTAAAGCATGAAGAGGTTTTCCAGGTAGCTACATACTATACACTGGCCCAAAAGCTTTGAAAAATAACTTCTAATTCTTATTTGCAAATATCAAGCCAAATCATCCTAGACTCCCATACCAAAAGATGAATGTGCTATGATGCAGTCACTTTTTCCCCTTTTACTCTCAGAAGCAAATTGGTCCATTTATTTCAGTCCTTTAGTTACATGAGAATGACCATTCTCATCAGGCATGGTAAAGGAATGATGTTCAATTCACATACCTCTGTCAAAATGATTCAGTATATTTAAGCCTAATGGTGGTATTTAAGTCATGTTCGTTCTTATCCTATAATTAAATTAACTTTAATTCGTTTCTCTCCTACTTCAACCCTACCCCCAGCACTTCATGAGATTGTTGTGGTTTGAATTTCCATTTATCCTCTAAAAATCTGAGTCATCTCAGAAAGGCACCACTAGCATGGTTGTTAAAGTAACACTGAAAGGTGCTGTATGATAATACGGTAAGGATCAGGAATAAGGAGAAGGAAGAATCATTAAATCATTTTCATTTAATTATAATTTTTAATATTCATAGAATGCACATTAAGTGTGATACAGTTTCCTAGAGGCATATAAAAAGAAGATATATTCATATTTCTTTGGAAAATGACAATCCAGTATGGGATAAGATTACTGCCCAATTTACAATAGCTAGGAAATGGAGTCAGCCAAGATATCCATCAACTGATGAAAGGATAACCAAAAATATGTTACCTTTGTAAAATGAAATTCTATTCATCAGTAAGTAAAGATAAAGTTTTCGGGAAAATGAGTAGAACTGGAAAACATTAGGCTATGTGAAGTAAGCCAGGACAAAAAAGGTAAACACTGCGTTTTCTCTGGTATTTGTGGATCATAGACTTGACCTGTTATATAGTTTCTTTACCTCAGTCTCCACTAGATCAAAATAGTAAAACCTTATTTGTAACACATAACATACTACAGATACAGGACACAGAAATACCAAGCTGGAACTGAGCTAGCAGTACCTTCCCTGCTGGCTAGCATCCATAGTGGTATAAAGCAATAATGTAGGTTGTTGAGGAATAAAATTTAGCAGCAATCACATTTACCTATAGACCAGGTGTGCTATATTTCAGTGCATTAAAAGATACAGCAATTGTTGAAACAGTGACATCAATATTCTGGTGTTACTAATCATTTTCTGGTAGGATTTGAGACCTGCTCCATGGAAATGAGTTCATATGTGGCAATGTAGAACTGACTGTTCAAAATGCTATGGCCAGGGAGATCACAAATCTTAGGGGGCAATTTACTACTAATATTTTTTCAAATGAACATGCAATTAAACTGTCTTCTAAATATGCACGTTCATGATCATGGATTAGTACTGCTCTCAATCTTCATCATACAAGCCTCATTTAGTACTTGGTATTCATCATAGGTTGGGTTCATAACTATTCAAAGCACTGAGAAAAAGTGACTTCTGAATGTTTGACCTTAAGCAGGGTGTATATATCATAACTATCCAAGGCCCAGAGAATACTGGAATGCTAGGCAGAAAGACTGTAGGAACTAAGGAATGGGGCAAAGAGTTATAAAGTGTTATATTATGAGTATTACACTCATAAACACAAAGTATCTATGAATGCTTCCATAATGCCTGCAAAAAAAGAGAAGGGTAGGAAAGGAGAGTGAATGAGAGAGTGGGGTTGGGGAAGATGACGAGAAGAGCGGACATGAAGACTGGAGTGTGTGGTGGTTTAACTGAGAGTGGTCACTATAGGCTCATATGTTACAATGCTTACTATTCAGTTGGTGGACCAGTTTGGGGAGGATTAGTAGGTGTGGCTTTTCTGGGAGAGATATCTCAAGGTAGGTTGTCTTTGAGGTTTGAAATGTTCACATCATTTCATGTTAATATGCTCTGCACCTCTCTCTCTCTCTCTCTCTCTCTCTCTCTCTCTCTCTCTCTCTCTCTCTCTCCCTCTCTCTCTCTCTCTCTTTCCTTACTCTATAGTTGTTACACTCAGCTACTACTAGAGCACCACACCAGTCTTCTCACAGTCATAGTCCTCACAAAGATGATAATGGACTCTAAATCTTCTTGAAACACGAGACCCAAATTAATTGCTTTCTTGGATAAGTTACTGTATCTGTAGTGTTATGTCACTAAGAGACTGAATAGTTAGGAAGAATAAAACAAGCAATATCTGTGAAATAGGAATGAGAGAAAAACAGTGTGTCATAAATGTGATCACGTTATAGTGTATACAAGTGTGGTGCCAATTTTTAATTAAAAGAAATAAGGATAAATGAACAACTATCTAAAAAGTATAATAGATAAATATATTTGTATTTGTTGATACAGAGATGTAGTTGATACAAATATATAGAAAATAAGTGAATTGGTAGATAATAAATAGATAGATAGATAGATAGATAGATAGATAGATAGATAGATAGACAGACAAATGTAGAAGAAACAAAAAGAGAGATTGGTGTAACTTCAAATTTTCCATTAGAAATGTGCCTTTGAAGGAAAATTAGAAAGGGTCAGTATAATATAGTATAATATAATATTCTAGATAATTCCATCTAGATAAAGTCATATTAGAGGATTTCAGGAAAAACAAAGTGAGCAAAAGTATCAAGGTGGCACATACTAACCTAAACTGTTGAACCAAATTCAAAAGTTTAGGTTAGTATGTGTATGTGCATGCATGAATGCTTGCATGTGTGTGTGCTTGTGCCTGGTTTGTGTGCGCAATGTTTCATACAGCTCAGCCAGATTACAGAATGACAGACTGAAGATACTTTATTTAATTATTGTTTAGGGGACAAAGTTGATAATTTTCACACTGGAAAGGCACATATTAAGAATGTACTCCAACAAAATTAGCCAAGCAGCATTGTTTCTAATGGATTAGAGGTTAGTAGAAATATGAAGGATCATATTAAACTGAAGACACAGTCCAGGCACATACAACTTTAACCGACATATATTTGATAATATATACTCCATAAGAAAATGGTTTGTTTTAAAAAATGTGATGTTTTATCTATTATTTATTTCATTCAATTTATACCTTAGTCAGAATCTGAGATGGGAACATGGCCAGTTATTGCCTTGGCCAATCTCCTACTGCCTTTGGAACTCTCCTAATGTAAGTGTCACACCATGCCTACTGTTAGTCTATAGTAAATATATATGCACTTTGTTTTGTTGGGATATTTGTTACAAACTTACTTCTACATCAAATCATTTACAAGTTCCACAGCAATGTTTTCCTACAGAGCTAGAGAGATGACTTGCTGTTTAAGAGCGGCCGTCTTCCAGAAGACACAGGTTCAGCTCACAGTATCCATATGACTACTCAGTGACTGTTTCCAGGGGATTTGATGTAATCTACTGGGCTCAATGGCCACTACATGTACACAGTTTACTTACATACATTCAAGCAAAGCACTCATACACAGAAAATCAAAATAAATAGATCTTTAAAAAATAGTTCTCCATTGAATTTTAGGGGAAAAAAAGCACTAAAAAAAAACTTGTGGTTGCAGTGTACTGTAATAAAATACAATGGGAGCCTAAATGACACTAGTAGTAAAAAGGGACAGAACAAAATGGTTTGCATATCAGAAATTGAATCTACAATAGTGATTTCACTGATCAATAATTGTTAAATTTGATGTTTGTATCATGACTAAAATGACACTATCTAGTTTAGGGGGAAAACAGATTCAGTGAAAATTGAGGGATGAGATGAATCTTGGATAAATCAAGTTTGGAGCAACTAATGAGCCATGCAGATTTCTAATAGAAAGTTTTAAGTATGGACCAGACTGTAAATTTCACTTGTATTTCCTCATATAGAGGGATGAGATGAAAGCCATACCAAAGCTTGGGCTGAGCTCGGAATATTTCTTTTCCTGTACTACACACTCCTAGGCCTAAGCCTGGAAACTTCTAGACTCTATATAATCTAATCTTCCAAGCTGGCTGACTGACTTTATACAACTTTTCTAAGCTTCTCACTGAACTATTCTGCTTAGCCTCATACTAACTTTGGCAATATGTTCTAATATATTGGCTCTATCCTGCTGCCAGCAGGAATTTATTACTAGAAACCAGTGGCATTTAGCCATAGAAAACAGCACTTATTAGCACAGAATAGTAAGAGAGTAAAAAAATCAGTGCTTATTAGCACAATATGATAGAAAGAGGTCCGAGGGCAGAGATCACAGTCTGTGACCTCAACTGATGCTGTGTCCAACCTCACCTGTATTCAAAAAGGCTGAGGCTAGATATAAAATAGAAATAAAATAAATGTATTAAGTATTACTAA
Organism: Grammomys surdaster; assembly: GCF_004785775.1. Classification (NCBI taxonomy): domain Eukaryota; kingdom Metazoa; phylum Chordata; class Mammalia; order Rodentia; family Muridae; genus Grammomys; species Grammomys surdaster. The sequence continues at coordinate 7,599,011 of NW_021604562.1, read as the reverse complement.
GTGAACTATAATAAGTATACAGAGGAATCTAATAATCCAATAGTTCCTTCTCTCTAAACAACTAAAAATTCAACAGCAATTAACTATTCTATGCATCATAATAATTGTGGTATACGTTGGAAGTAAGAAAAAGAGAACTATTCTCTATAGACACTGAATTGTCTAGGCTTTATCTCACAGGACCAAAAGGCTTCATATCATTTAAGCATGGACTGGTGTGACTGGATAATATAACTGTAACTGAAATATATAAAGTAACTATGCCAGGGGCCTGCCTGGCCTTAGGGGAACAAGCTCAAGTGGGACACATAGTCAGATGCAGGTCAAAAGATTGATGATATATGGCCTTATAACTTTCTCTAACTTTACTGGATGCTATTAACTCATGTTTTAACACTTTCTTGCTTATTTTGTGGCTGAAAACCACTGGTCTTGGCGATTAACACATGCTGTATAGCAGCAGGAAATTAAGTGAAAGGATTTATTGCTAGAAGCCTCTCTTCTCTGGGCAGGCTGATTAATTCTTTTCTAACCATAGAGAAAAAAGAAATGGAAGGTCTCACACACACACACACACAGGTGAAGGTGAAGAGGAAAACAACTACATCATTACATTTAGATGGATGGATGGATGGATGGATGGATGAATGGATGGATGGATGGCACAGAGTCCCCCAATTTTATGTCTTTTCCCTGCCCTTACTATAGACAAAAGTTCATAGAAAATTACCTCCTAGATGAAATGGTACACAAAATTGGAGTTACAGAAGAATATCAATAACAAGACCAAAGCAGTGTTTTATTCTATATACTCATTATAAGTTCAAAACAACAGTTTAATATGACCTTGCCTTGTAATAGTGCATACCTATGCCTTCATCCTTGGACTCGATTGCTTTTCCTTGAACACAAATTTGTCCCATGCCAATTTCTTTACTTTGTCAAATTATGAGAGCTCATTGTGTTTCTTATTATGTAGCCTTTACTTACAATTATGAGGAGTATACACATTCTAGTCTTGATTCTAACTTTATTACATCTTTTTAACAAAACAACTAAGACCATCTCTTAAAAATTTCTTCATAAGATTATTTGAATTAAACCTGAAATTGTATAAAAATAATTAATTCATCTAAACAGCATTACTTCATAAAAGTTCATCTTTATATTGATCTGTACAAAATCTGCTAATAAGGTTGGGCTAATATACAGGGGTTATTGTATTAATTTAATAATGATAGGAAAGACATATCAGCTGCAAGAAGCAATCCTGAGATGAAGGCTCTTTGGGACCATGCAAAAAAAAAAAATGAACCATCCAGGAAACACACCTGCTAGCATTTGCCTATCCTAGATGGTTCCTGACATAACTACAAAACATTGATGAAATATTAAGATTTGTCCTATGATTCTGGATTAGAAGAAAATATTAAATGTTCTCCTAGTGAAAGTAGTATAATGATTTACTAAAATCCCAATCAAAATGTATTGGTACTTTTTATAGAAATGTGAAAGAACTAAAATTAGTATGAAACAACAAAAACCGTGAATATCCAAAGCAATCTTGAAAAGGTAGAAAAAATTAATGATACCACATTTCTTAATTTCAAAATGTATTACAAAGCTTTAGAAATCTTAAAGGGATGGTGTTGGCATAAAGTTATGTACAAAATAATAAACAGGAGAGAACATATGAAACCACACGTATATGATCAATCAGTTACTGACAATAACACCAGAATGCACTGTGGAAACAATAAGTTTCTAAGTGGCTGGGAGAGTTGACTCAGTGGTTTCGAGCACTTGTTGCTCTTGCTAAGGATCCAAGTTCAGATTCCAGCAACAACATAGCAGCTCATTCTGTCTATAACTCCAATTTGAGGGATGTAATGCCTTCTTATGACCTCCTTGGGTACCAAGCACTCATGGCATATAGTCGTATACATATCAAAACATACACACATATAAACAGACACTTATAAACATAAAATTTAAAAAGAATACATTCTTCACAATTGTTCTTGCAAAAAACTAAATGTCACCCACACAGAAAATAGTATATTCTTATCTTACACTATGTGCAAAATTACTTCAAAATTAATTAGTGACCTAAATATTTTTTTTTAATCTGAAAGAAATTCCTAGAAGGAAACCTAGTGGAAAAACAAGTGCAAATTGTATTTAGCAATTATGTATCAGATATAATACCAAATGAACCTAATAAAAGAATTAAACATCAGAATGAAATGGAAACCTAAAACATGGGAGAAACTAATTACAAATTATATAATACAGTTACTTCCCAGTGTATATAAACAACTTACAGAAATCAATAGTTAAAAGATAATAGCTCTATTTGAAAACTAATATTATGAAACACCTTAATCCCCCTTCTGAATATTTATCCAAAATGACTAAAATTGGGATATGAGAGAACTTGTATTCTTAGATTCATAGCAGAGCACATATTGATCACAATCTATAGGTAAGCCAAATATCCATCCATGGGTAAGTAATTTTAAAGTTCCATAGCTATATGATGGAATGTTACTTAACTATTAAAAGATTTGAAATTGTGATGTGTACTGCACCTTAGATACACATTGAGGTCATTAAGATAATTGAAATAAATCAACCAGAGATAGACAATTATTGCATGATCCCACTTACTGGAAATAGTCAAATTCCCCAAGTCAGAGTAGAAAGCTAGTTGTCAGGGATTGGAAGAAGAGGACATGGGAAATGGCTCACTAACCAATATAAAGCTTAATAATTGTCATCTAAACAAGATGTATATAATGATAACACCAATTGACATGCCAATATCGATAGGGGACTCTCAGAAGACCTCATCCTTTGATGAAAAACTACAGGCATTCAGTGACTGCTGAGATAGGGAGAATTGGTCTTTTCTGGGGACAAGCCTCCTGATAGATTAATCAAGCTCAAAAAAAAAAAAACCATCAGCCCTAAGCACATATGAAAAATACAAATTTTCTCAAATTCATTTGGAAAAACAAAACCCCATGGTAGCGAAAACTATCCTCAACAATATTTTTTTTCATCAGTTAAACACAGATCCTATGTAACAAGACTAAAAGGTTATTTGAGTTTGAATGGGGGGGGGTAATACAGGAGGAAACGAAAGGAGGAGAAGGAAGGGAGAAAGACACAAATACACTACTCATATAGGAAATTTTAAAAAAATTATATAAAATTTAAAATTGGGCTTGTGAGATGGGCTTGTGCAGAAGCCTGAAAGTCTAAGTTTGATCACTATAACCCATAAAGAAAACTGAATAATTGAACTCTCTCTCTCTCTCTTTCTCTCACTCTCTTTTTCTCTCACTTTCTCTCTATCTCTCTCATCTCTCCTCCTCTATCCTCCCTCACAAATAATTAATAATAATAAATGCAATTTTTGTTTTTTATTTTTATTGGTTACTTTATTTATTTAAATTTCAAATGTTATTCCCCTTCCCTGTTTCCCCTCCACAAAACTCCCTATCCCATCACCCCTACCCTGCTTCTATGAGGTGCTCCCCCATCATCCCACCCACTCTGGCCTCACTGCCCTAGTATTCCCCTATGCTGGGCCATTGAGCCTTCACAAGACCAAGGGCCTCTCCTCTCACTGATGTCCTACAAGGCTATCCTCTGCTACATATGCAACTGGAGCCATGGGTTCCTCCATGTGTACTCCTTGGTTGGTGGTTTAGTCCCTGGGAGCTTTGAGGGTTCTGATTGGTTGATATTGTTGTTCTTCCTATGGGGTTGCAAACACTTTCAGCTCCTACAGTCCTTCACCTAACTCTTCCATTGGAGTCCCAGTGCACAGTCTGATGGTTGGCTGTGAGCATCCACAACTGTATTTGTCAGGCTCTGGCAAGGCCTCTCAGGGAACAGCTATATCAAACTCCTGTCAGCAAGCACTTCTTGGCATCCTCAATAGTATGTGGGTTTGGTGTCTGTATATGAGATGGATCCCCAGGTGGGGCAGTCTCTGGATGGCCTTTCCTTCACTCTTTGCTCCACTCTTTGTCCCTGTATTTCCTTTAGACAGGAGCAATTCTGGGTTAATATTTTTGAGATGAGTGGGTGGCCCTATCCCTTAACCAGGGCAATACCTATCCACTGGATATGGTCTCTACAGATTCTCACTTTCCTCTGTTGGGTATTTCAGCTAATGCCACCCCCATTGGGTCCTGGGAACCTCTTGCTTTCCTGGCATCTGGAACTTTCTCATGGCTACCCCCAGTTCCCCTTTCCCACTGCTACATACTTCCATTCAATTTCCTGACCCTCTGTACTTATCCTTCATCTAATTAATACAATTTTAAAGTTTTAAAATTTCAGTAGCATAAAATGAGTCACTTGTAGACAGTTTCTATATATTATTGTGCTTGTAATTAACAATATTGAATTATACAGTTAAATCGGTTAAGAGTATAAAAGTTAAATGTTATCATAGTAAAATTAAATATATGTAGTTAAATGTTATAGTAAAATTAAAATATGAAGTTAAATATTTTCATAGTAGATTTTAAAATACAATGACCATCAACTTATCTTTATCACTATGTTTATTCATTTTATTTTCATAAGACTTTCTATCAGAAGAAAACCAGCCTTAAAATCAAATATAACTCTAAAAGAAGACTCTGGAGAAGTGCATGGACTAAATATATTTGTGACTTACTCAAGATCACCAGTAATACATCAGTGTTTCATTAAGGAAAGAAATAAAAGCACTTTCCATTGGAGTAATTTAACCAAGCAAGAGTCTACATGTGAATCCTATACTTCATGCTCCCTCTGGCTTATGTCATCTGTGTGTCTCTTTTCTGAGTCTGAATCTATGCCTGCCTAGATGCTGTCTTGTGAATCTTTCCATGTTTGTGCCTGCTCCTGTGTGTCTGTCTGTTGTGTGACTATGTATCTAAAGAGCTTTGATCTGTCTTCAGTGATCTCAAGATATATTATTAAATCTGGCTGTGAAGTCAGGTAAAAGTTCCAGTCTCTTAGTATGTAAGAGATATTTTTATGAAAGTGCATTGCCACAGAAGGAAAACAGTTTGTAAGAAATCACACATGATAGTATGACTATCTATGCTGATCCATGGTCAACAATCATTCCTATGAGAAGGAACTAAAAGATGCCCACAGAATGCACAGTTAGACATGTTTAACACAGATTCTGATTTTCATTTCATTTGGTCTACATTAGCAATAAATATGAAGAATATTTTGAAAACATATTAAAAAGTGAACAAAACAAAGAGGTACTAATGAAGCTAAAGTTGGAAGCTGGCTTTCAAAGTGTGGTCTTCATTAGCTACTCATATTTCAGCTTCAAAGATCGTTACTTTCAGAGACTGGAAAGATTCAACAGTGGTTAGAACTTATTACTCTCCTAGGAGACCTGAGTTCAGTTTCTACATTTCTTGAATTCAAGAAGCTAGCTAAGTAGCAGAAAGATCAGATAAGGGACTAGACAAAAAAGATTTCAAAGGACAGACTCCCAAATACAGGATGTAGGTTGGGTTACATGAGATTGGAGCTTCCCCAAGCTGAGGCAATAAGAAAGTAAGCTAACACAGTCTGAATATTGATACGATATTCTTCCAAGGCCATTCTCAATAAATGAGGAGCAAAATTTTAGCCTCAGAAGAAAATTTCAAAATTAATGTAACTGAAGACAGAGGCACCATCTGTAGTGAGCATGAGAATCAAGACATCAGAAAGAGTTCAAGTTATGTAGCTTGCTTTTTTGGCAGAATATTTAATTCTATACTTTGTTGTCAAAACACATACCAGTCTGCAGTAGGCTTGGTTTCGATAAAGAAAGGGAATAAATGAGCTCCATAAAGTCCTGAAGGAACTAGTTTTGATAATGAAGTTCTACCTGTCATTATTTTTTTAAGATGAGCATATTTTTTTGCCTTCATTTCTCAGATATTTGTAAATTACCCAATTCAGGAAATGAAAAATCAAGAAAAAAGACAGAACCTAAGGATGTGGAAGACATATTTCAAAGGAGCACGAGTAAGAAATCTGACAGATGATTCATGATTTCAAGGTTTTCAACGATAATAATAAAGTAGGCAATCTTCTATGTAATTTGAAATGTCCTGGGGAGGACATGTGAGCCCAATACTTGGGATCAAAGACAATTGTTTCCACACACAGATGTAAAATAAGTAGCAGTCAAAATGCAATTTACACATTATTTTTCACTATTCATGAAAGTCCTTGGGCACTTATTTTCCCCTTTCAGAAAACCAGAAACACTCTTCCACTTTTTTCCACAACCCATTCATTCCTACTTATGCATTGAAACCTATACAAATTCCAAAGGAAATTTATTATCTTTTGAAATCATAAAGTCAGACATTCCAATTTTCAAAATAATTTCCAGTTTTTTATTTATTTTGTTATTTTAATGATTTTATACCTGAGTGATGCATTTAGATCATTTCTAACCAACACTCTACCTCCTCCTGTATTCCTTCACTACCTCAAATTCATATATATATATATATATATATATATATATATGAATTATTTTTTCATATATATATATATATATATATATATATATATATATATATATATACCTACTGATAATAAAACCTACTGATCCCATTTACTATTGCTCATATGCATAGTGTTTAGAGATGACCACTTGGAGTTCAATAACCTATAACACATCTTGTCTCTGAAGAAGGTGGGTTCTTCATCTCTTAGAAGTCAATAATTTCCTAAAGCTCTTCGTCTATGGATGGGTCTTTGTAAGATTTCTCCCATTTACATTGATATGTCAACTAGTGTTATCCTTGTTCGTGTGTGGGTGCTGCAGCCACTGGGTGTGGTCCTGTGGATGGTAAGGGAGCTGCCATGCTGCTCTGATAATACGAGTGTGCATGTCTGCTGGCATTCAGTATGACCCAAGATGATAGGATCCTAGGAAAATAGTGAGCTTCATATTGGGTTTGGAATAAAGCAGGGGCTGCTTCCTATGTCTACAAGAAGGCTCTCTCAAGTGCTGGCAGCCTGTTACCTCCCCATAGTGACAATGGGATGGTTGGCTACCCCAGAGCTTGTGTTGATTCCCCATTGGTCCAAAGGCTATATAAAAGTGCTTGCTGCTGTGAGATATATTAGATCTGCACTCAATGCTGGTCTCCAGAGTCTGTTTTTCTGGTTGGTGACACTGCCTCCCCCAGCCCCCTGGGCCCTGGTTCCCAGTAACCGTATCATTGAGATTCCATGGATATCCCTCCCTGTAATGTATAGGAGACACTATATCACAGTAGATATCCTATATCATTTAGCTCTTATAATGTTTCTCTCCCTTCATTTATGTTGTTTCCTGAACCTTATATATAGGAGTTGTATAGCTATATCAACTGGGGCTGGGAAATCTACAGTGAATTATTTTCTGCCTTTTGACCAATTACAGATGTCTGTGATGTTATCTGCTAAAGAAAAGGAAGCTTCTGTGAAAGGTAAGTATTACATTATCAGTAGATGTAAAGATAGGTGTTTAGAATCCAATTGAAAATATTGGTTTAAGAAAATGGCAATATAGGTTCTACTCTAGGATCTGCAACCTCACCAGCCATAAGTAACTGGCTAGGTTTACAGTGCCAGCCATGAATTCCCTCCTATTTAGCAGGCCTTCCTTATGTCCAATTAGATAGCTGTTGTCCCATGTATAAGTGATGTCACTTAGGCATAACTTGCTATACTGGTTATTGTTGTGCTTCTTAGGGTTTACAATTTGAGTAGGGGAGTTAACTCATTTCCTCCCTTGGCATCTTGAATAGCATCTTTGGAAACTGTCAGCTCTAGGCTAAGAGTAATGAAACATTTCCCATGGTCATGGATTGATAGGAAGAATATTGGTACCTATCAATCCTAATAAAAGTAATTTACATATTCAACACCCCCAGTCAAAATCCCTATAACATTCTTACCAAAATAGACAAAATATTCCAAAATTCATATAGAATCACAGAACACCCTGATCAAAAAGAAAAATGTGGAATGGATTAACATTTCAGGTTTAAAGCAATATACAAAGCTATAATAATAAAACCAGTATGATACCAGTACAAATGCAGATCTGTAAATCAATGGAAAATAGAAGGCTTAAATATGAGTTCAAATTACTATATCTGTCTTATATTTGACAAAGATGGCAAAGACATATCCTGAAAAAATGATAGTAGCATCTGCAACAAATGGTACTGAGAAAACTGGGTATCTTCATTTAGAAGAATGAAATTAGATTCACATCTATCATTCTGCACAAAAATCAAATGCAAAAGAATCAAAAACATTACTGTGAATTCTGAAATTGCTAAGAAAAAAAAACACCCACCATCACCACCATTACTACCACTAACAACAACAACAACAACAAAATAAAATCTATCAAACAAACAAAAAACACCACAGGCAATACTCTACAAGATATAGGTATAAAAAACAAATTTCTGAATAGGACTCCATTTGCCAAAATATTAATGACAGTAATTGATAGCTGAGATCTCATAAAACTAAAACCTTCTGTTCAGCTAAGGAAGCAATCAGCTGAATGGAGAGAAGACCTCTGGAGTGGGATTGAAGCTTTGCTAGCTATACATCTGACAGAAGATTTATATCCTGATTATGCAAAGAACATTTAAGAAAAAGAAAAAAACAAATGCAAAGTTAAGAAAACAAATGACCAAATGGACATATGGCTATACTCAGAGGTTTGGGGTAGGCTTTGAGGTCTCTATGCTTAAGCTCCACCAAGTATAGAAAGAGACCCTCCTTCTAGCTGCCTGAAGATGCTACTCTCCTGGCTGCCTTTGGATTGAGATGTAGACCTCTCAGCCCCTCCTCCAGAACACCTGCCTTTACACTGCTGTGATTACTGCCATGATGAAAATGGACTGAACCTCTTAAACTATAAACCAGCCCCAATTAAACATTTTCCTTTATAAGAGTTACCTTGGTTATGGTATCTCTTCACAACAATAAAACCCAAACCAAGACAATATACATCTAGACAATATGCTGATAGGGAGATACTTCAGAGCACTTACCTTTAAATTCGAGATCCTTATGATATACCCCCCCTCAAAGCTAGGGAAAGTATGCAGAAAAGAAGTTGAAAAGACTTTTAAAAAATAGAGATTCTAGGTGAGTCCAAAGAAATGGGGTCTTCCATCATAATACGATTGATGTACTAATGAATTTACAGAGACAGTAACAGCACACACAAAATATTCACAGGTTCAAACCAGACAAATACCCAGCACTGAAAAATGGGAAGTAGACACAACATTCCACCTCAACCAAGAAGCTACATTCAATTGACACCTGCTCAGAGATGGACAATCAGTTTTCTCTACTCTAGTATCAGTGAGTATATCAACCACATTTAGGGCAAATCTGATGCCCACAAGTAGCAGGCCAATGAGAAATAGACTTCGTGTGTGAGGAAGCATACATAATGTAATTGAAATGTGTTGTATAAAAAATAAAATTAAAAAGAAGTATGAAATCTAAAAAATTAAGAAAAAATATAGGCAAGAGTTGGGGGAGGGGAAAGAATATGATCACCATATATTGTATAAAAAATTATAAGCCAATTAAAGTAAAATGCACTATGGATCTGAACAAAGAGTTCACAAAAGATGAAATAAAAATGGCTAAAATGTCTGTAAAAGTATTCATATTTAGCAATTAGGAACATGCAATTAGTCACCAAAACTGAAAACTAATTCTGCTGAGGATATGGGTAATAGGAAAATTCCATTCGTTGTTGGAGTTGGAAGCTTGAACAGTCACTCTGGATACTAGTGTGAAAGATTCTTAAAACATGACTCAACTACATCACTCTCTCCACAAATACTTGCACACACAATGGAAGACCATTCAGCTATAAAGAAAACAATGATATCATGAAACTTGAAGGTAAGTGGAAAAAACCTAGAAAAGATCATATTGAGTCAGGTAAGCCAAACCCAGAAAACAAAACATTCAATGTTCTCCCTATTTTGAGGTTCCTAGCTCCAAATATTCATATGTGCATGTATAACATTCAATAACTTCAGAAATCAGGAACATGAAAAATGACAAGGCAGAAACAGGGGAAGAAAGGACCTTTAAAGAGTGGAATAGTTGGACACAGGTGTTGTGATGGAGAATATAAAAATAAATACAAAAGATTGGCAGTATTAGTATGTGAGAAAGGAGAAGGATAGCAATACCGAGAAAAGGAGAGGGCAGAGGAATAAAGAATGTTGAGGATTACTAAAAAAGCCAAAATGCAACATTTTTGTCTAGTACCTCTGTGTACATATGTATATACTCCTAATGAAGCTATGCCACTTAGGGTGATAATGTTCTGCTGAGAGCTGTTCATTATAGAATGAGGCTGGATTTAACCTTAAAATTGAATCCCTCCCTGAGGACTAGCTTTCATAGTATTGAAAGATGCTATGAAAATTGCTAAGGTAGGGAACTAATCATTAGTCTTATCCAGGTGTGAAGCCTAGGAATCACAACAAGCGGCATGGCAAGATATTCCTCAATGCACAGTAGTGACTTTCATACCTTAGGAGTAAGCAACAACTGCCTAACTGGCTTTTGGGCCCCCTCATTGATAGGGAAACCATGGCTAGTATTAGAATTTTAGACATGTGCCTGGGGCTAGTGAGGTCATGGGTCTTGAAGAAATCAGACTACTGTCACTATCCTAAACTATTTTAATTTCTAACTTAATTCTGAAGACTTACACCCACAAGTAAGCATAAATCCCATACCTTATCAAAGAATATTATTTTACTGGAACAGACAAACCATTACAGAAATTCGTAACTGTCAAAATGCAGAGAACAATTGATCATAGTGAGCCTAGTCCAAGATGATAGACCTCCAGAACAATCACAACACATAAAGTTCAAGGAACACCTTGAAAAAAAGAGCAGATACATTGGTAAGACTTAATGATGTCTGCAAGGAGACAATGTATTCTATGCATTATAGGAAAGAACATTCATACAATTTTAACATGTTAAACTAAACAATACCTGAACACTGATAACACCAGTTGGCATGCCAATAAAGATGACGGAAATACGATCCCACTTCCCTCTACTTAGATGATGAGCTTTAGGAAATTAACTGATGCTAGAGGAAATAGTCTCCTCCGAGAATGAACTATCTAATTGGTTGTTCAATATTGAGTGATCATCTCTAAACACATGAACATGAGCAACACTAAACAGCAGGCTGTTATTACATTTTTAAAATTAGTCATATGAATCCATGAACTGGAGAGCAAAGGACGGGCATGGGAATGTTTGGAGGGTAGAGAGAGGGGAGTTATACAAATTCAGGACACACTTATGAAATTCAAAGAAATAAACCATTTAATATATTTTTCTCTGACTCCCATTTTATGCTGTTGATCTTTGTCTATACTCAATTATCTTAACTTCGTATGAAGCAGTATCTGGATATCATCTCTACATCCTTATTTTCCACTCACTTTTTTCCATGGCTTCAATTCTCAAGCTACTGAAATATCTCTAGAAAATAACCTCTATTGGTGCTCACATCAGGTAAATGTAAAGAATACCTTTCAGTTCTCTTCTTACTTGATTTTTTTTATCTTTTGTTCTTTGAGTTTATTTATTTATTTGCTTATTTACATCCCAAATGATGCCCTCCTTCAGTGTCCCTCCCTGACTCACCTTTCCCCACCATCCCCCATCTCCTTCTCTGAGAGGGTGAGTTCCCCTGGGTACCCAGCACATCAAATATCTCCAGAATGAGATTCATCCTTTCTCTCTAAGGTCAGACAAGGCACCCATGTTGAAGAACAGATGCCACAGAAAGGCTACAGCTTTAGGGATAAACCTTGCTCCAGTTGTTGGAGGTAACCTATGTAGAGATTGAGCTGCACATCTGCTACATATCTGACTACTAGAATTGACCACTCCAAATTTAGGTTTCCATCATCTTTTCTCCCTGATTCTTCTCTGGGTTGTCTTTTCTGATACCACAGCCTCTCTTCTTTGATGTCATGATATTTACTTATTATTTGATATTTGTATGTCTTACTAGTCTCTCTAACTCATTTCCTACTCCATACAAGAAATCTATCTCGTTGTCAGGGAGTCTTATCTTTACGAATTATACTACTTTTTACCTACTACTCAAAAACATAAAATAATATTTAAAGAACCCTCCTATTTTTGTATATTTCATTATTTTACAATAAAATTATAATTTATTTTAAATTAAATACTTTTTGTTTTTAAAAGTAAGTAATTTGGACCTTTTACCTTCAAATTCCATTTTAAATATTTTTTTTTACTTTATTGAGGTTGTGTGTGTCTGTACGTGTGTATCCATGGTGTGTGTGTGTGTGTTTACGTATGTGTGTGTGTTTATGTGTGTGCATGTTTGGGGGATTTTCATGTGCCATGATGTATATGTAGAGGTAAGAGCACAATTTACCTACACTTTCCTTGTACTTTGTGGGTCCCAGGAATTCAACTCAGATCATGACATTTGACAAAGAGCATCATAACTCACTGAGCCATCTTGCTGCTCTGTAATTCTATAAGGAAATAACTAGATACATTCAAAATATTTAACATATCATATGACCCTTTAATTTTTACAATATGAAAATGTAGATCCTATTTAAATATTGAACACTAAAGATATAACTATATTATAATATATAAACATAGAGCAATATGTGGATATCAAAATATTAAGGATACTTAAATAAGAAAATACTGTATGATTATGGAGGAAAAGATAAGTCACTGATACAATTTTTGGTCAAGTTAATAAAAAAAGACTTGCAATTTGATACAAGTTGAGAAGGAGATAAATACTTTTCATTATAATAAGACCATGGCAAGAAATAGATTAATGTCTTATAGAGAATCAATGAATGGTTAAACAAACAAAAAAAGAAATTCTCCCTGCATGAGATGTGCTATTGTTTATTTACTTTGTTTTTCCAAAGGATGTAAAAATATAAAGTAGCAGACTGAATCCCAGAGTGGAAGATCAACCTGACATTCTTACTCCCCCATCTTTACCTCTAATTATAGGACTCAAAGCTTCCCACTCTCTCTCTACCAGGCAGAAAAAGCAATTGAACTGTCAAACTGCAGGAGGGGAGGGATAAAGAATGGAGGAGAAGAGAGAGAAGGAGGAAGGGGAAGATCAATGGAGGAAGGGGAGAGAGAATTGGTACTGGGTTGAGATTTGCAAATATTTGAAGGCATAGAAAGGAGAAGGAGAAAAATACTTGAGAAGGAAGAAGGGAAGTTTTAAAAACATACAGTGTTGTAAAGAACAGAAAAGATAGGACTAGGGCTGAGATTTAGTGAAATAGCAGTAGTTCGATGCCAAGTACTAGAAAAGGAGAAGGGAAAGAAATGAAAAAAAAAGAAAATGCATAGAGGGCAACCTTTTTCACACATCTAGCAGAGAAACTGTGCAAAAGACATTTTGAAAAAGAGGTTAGCACATGTGTAAGGAGAAAGACATTAACCAGAGGCCCACTGACCAATTCTAAAAACAATGTGTTTCACTATAACACTGTACAGTTTAGATTTACAGGCAAAGGATTAAAACAAATGACAAATTTGAAGTCCTTTATCATTTGTCTTCTAATGGGGAAAAAGAAATTGGATTCTAAAGATTGGCATAGATATGCCAAAGAGGCTATAATTTGGCCGAGAATTTGTTTTTCATCTTCTCTTTCTCTTAAAATATATGTGCACATAAACATGTAGTCAATTTCTATTTATACTAAAAGTAAAAATGGAGATGCTCTAAAATAGCAGTGATTTCTGAGATTTTGAGCTGCTGCTGATTCTTATTTCCCTGTTTTATTAGTTATATTTTTGTTGCTGTGATAAAATCCAATCATCAAGGCAACCTATAAAAAGACTACATTTGAGCACACAATGGTGAGGCATAGCATTGGGTGACCAGAGAAGGAAGTTGAGAAGTCATATCATAAGATTCATGGAGAAAATGAAGAGAATAAACTGGAAGTGAGGTGAGAAGACACACACTCAAATCCCACCCCTAGTGATATATTTTCTCTAGCAAAACCATGCATCACACAAGTTCTGTAACTTCTCTAAATGGTACCATGGACTGGAGGCCAAGGTTCCAAAATACTTGAGCTTGTGGAAGGCATGTCTTATTTAAGTCACTGCACTTATGTAACATAGAATCTCTAAAAAATACCATATCACTTTTTAAATTTCTAGGCTATTCATTTTATCCTGCTATATATTACACTATATATTACTACTTAAGTTATACTGCAAAGTATAAATAAAAACAACCAAATATCATCTCTCTTTAATTAGTAGAATATTTAAAAAGTAATGGTAAAAATGAACAGAAAGATGATCTCTCACATTGTTGTTAGGAATATAAATTAGTTCTGCCATTATGAAAAACATACGAATGACTCACTACTGAATACATAGCCAAAGGAAATGAAATCAGTATGATTAGGAGAAATCTGCACTCATATTTATTGAAGTATTACTCACAATAGCTAAAATATGGATTTGATCTAAGTGCCCAAAATACAGACTATTATTCAGCCATAAAAGAATGCAATTCTGGGATTCTAAGTAATATGAATGAAAGATGCACAGAAAGATAAACTCTTTGTGTTCTCCTTTGTACCTGTAAGCTTGTTTGTGACATACATGGGAGAGATGGTGGTTATCAGTACCTGGTAAAGAAGAAGTGGAAGAAGGGACATAGAGAAGATGGTTATTGGATATGAATGCAGTTATGAAGAGAAATAGTTATCTTTAACAGAGTACGAAAACTATAACTAAAACAATTAAGTAAATATTGCAAAATTGCTAGTAGAGTAGATTTTAAATGTCTTCAATACAAGGAAAGAAATGCACCTTAAGTGATGTATACACCAAGTAAGCTGATCATATCACTATACAACATACACACATAAATACGTATGCTTACTGAATGTTTTCAAGTATGTGTTCATGTTCTTTGTACATATATTAGTTTCTAATTTTGAGCTCTTCAGGATTTTGCCTGTGTGCAAATGTGTATGTCTCTGGCCTAAATGTGTTTTTTGAGCTTTTGCTTTGGCTCTTTTTCTTCTGTTGCTTTGTTTGCGTGTTTTAGCCCAATGTGGTTTGTTTGATTTTACTTTACTAATTTTCTTTATATACAAAGTATATTTATCTTGTTATGATGATGAAGCTTCTAGATGCTTGTTTGTATCCTAAAGAGGGAAGGGGTATGTATTTGAGTGGATGGGGAAGTGGGGAAGAGTTAGAGAAGGGAAAACAGTAATAGCATGAATGTAAGATATGAAAAACACTATTTTCAGGGCTGTAGATATGGCTTTGTGATTAAGAGCACTGGCTGACACCCTTACACAGGTATACATGTAAGCAAAACCTAAATTAAAATAAGCAAATCATGTAGAAAGAGAGAGAATGAAAGAAAGAAAGAAAGAAAGAAAGAAAGAAAGAAAGAAAGAAAGAAAGAAAGAAAGAAAG
>NW_021604562.1:7541034-7583405 GCF_004785775.1 Grammomys surdaster | reverse complement strand
AAGAAAGAAAGAAAGAAAGAAAGAAAGAAAGAAAGAAAGAAAGAAAGGAAGGAAGGAAGGAAGGAAGGGAAGGAGAGAGGGAGGAGGGGAGGGAGAAGAAGAGGGAGGAAGAGAGAGAGGAAGTAAAAGAGAGAGAGAACAATAAATCTATTTTCAAAAGTCATGGGACTGAAGTACATTGCCTTGCAGCAGACAAGACAAATAACAACCCAGCATATCAAAAAATAAAACTTTTATATTCAGTCTCAGTATAATATTGCAAAGTTCTTGGCTAATAGCATTTGAAAAAATAAAGTGACTAATATTTGTTAAAGTAGGGTACTTCAGAGAGAAAACGAGTATTTCAGAATTCCAAAAATTTACCTTCTGAAACACTTAATAGAATTTATGTAATACTGGAGTAGGTTTCCCCCAACAGAAGCAAAAAGAATCTCTTCTGAACCAGGAGGATACGTTGGAAAGGATTGAAAATTAAAAGCAAGGACTACAGCTGCAGCCATATTACCTGCTTTCCTCTAGATCAAAATATACTGAAGCGAAATAGAGGCAAACACTTCAGCTAGCCTAAGAACTCAAACCGTGTCCCAATTTTGATTCACATCTTTTAGAGGCATCAGATTCTAAGGTTGTCTCTAGTGACCAAAAAAACAGCTGCATAACATGTTTAGGTAAAGATTTCTACTGGCTTCTAACCTATGTGCAGAAAATATGAACTCCCAAAGTGCCATAATGGAGAAAGTAAAATCACTAAGAACTGAAATCCAGTATGCCATCATAACACAGGTAAAAGGTTAGGTAACAGATGCAAAATTATTACAGAAGTCTACCACTTCTCCACTCCAAATTATTACTATATATTGTCCATACAAGACTACTGTATGCTAGCAAGTGCTGGCAACTGAACTCAGGTTCCCTGGAAAAGCAGTACGTGCTCCCATCTACTGAGCCGTCTCTTCATCCCTGCATTTGCTATACTTTAATGTTTGGTTCCGAGTCAAGGAGATAAATGCAAATATGATAATACACTTCAAAAGTGCTGGAATATTTAATATCATAGAGCATAGCATGTACAAAATCCGATGTGCAGCAGCACAGTGTTTCCCTGGAACTGAAATTCACCTACCCTAAGAAATAGTGCAAACTTCATTTCAAATAAAATTTTGACACTTGATAAGTATTTTGATAAATGTACAAGGAAAGTGCTGTGGGAGCAAACGTTAGAGAGTCATTCTATCCTCTGAAGGGTTCATAAATCTCTTTAAAGTTGAATCTGCAAACGTAAACATATGAAATGATGAGAGTGAGCGATGATATTTCTTGTTTGTTTGACAAAGCCTCACAATAGTCATGTAAGATGAGTCAAGGTAAAGAGGATGGAGTGGGATTCATCTTCCTCCTTTGGAATACATGTTGTATTATTAAGAACAGAGAAGAATAAATAATATTGTCACTGATGGACTCAATCCAGGGACTATATATTCTCAGAACTATGGCTAGCCTAGACCACAGACATGTTTTTATTTTCATTTACAGTCTTTCCTTAAACAAAAATAAATAAACTGAGATGAATCATGAACTTTCCAGTCTAACATGGGATATACAATTCAAATTTGAAAGTATCACTGTGACTAGCTGGAAACTTGGGACAGAGAAGGCTTTGGGGAGTCTATGGGGGTAAATCTAGCTGAGATTCCCATCAGAGGAGGAAAGAAAGATTGAAATGGCCACCTCCCTTAGCCAAGTGGGACTTCCAGTGAAGGAAAGTGACATCAGGCCACCATAAAACCTTCAACCCAAAATACACAGGGATAAAAGTGGGGTAGAGACTGAGGGAAGAGTCAACCAATGGCCTATCCCATGGGAGAGAGCCAACCCTTGACTATTACTGAAGCTCTTCTATGCGTGCAGAGAGGAGCCTAGTATAGCTGTTTCCTGAGAGGCCTTATCCAGCGGTAGATAGAGGCAGATGCAGAGACCCACAGCCAAACATCAGGTGGAGCTTGGGGAGTATTGTGGAAGAGTTGGGGGAAGGATACTACCTACAGAGTCAACTAAACTGTGGTCTCATGGGGGCTCACAGACACAGAACTACCATCCAGGGAGCAGACAGTGGCTGGACTTAAGTCCCTAAACATTTGTACCACATATGCAGCTTGGTCTTCAGGTGGATCATCTAACAATTGGAGCAGGGATTGTCTCTGACTCTATTGCTTGCCATTACATCCCTTTCCCCTAACTGGACTTCCTGGCTGGGCCTCAGTGGGAAAGGATGTACTTAGTCTTGCTGCAACTTGATGTCCCAAGGAGAGGTAGTACCAAATGGGGGGCTTCCCTTCTCTGAGGAGAAAAGGAGAGGGCAATTGGGGGAGGGGTTTATTAGGCTAGGACTTGGAGGAGGGGGGCTGCTTTTTGGACATAAAGTGAATAAGTAAATAAAATTATTGAAGAAGAACAACAAAAACCAATAAAAATAATTGAATAAAGAATAGAGACTCCAGAATGCAGGGCGCTTGCTTGAAATGAAATTAAAGGTCTTGCCCTTATTATATGTGACTCATTGGGAAAATGGTTTACCCTCCTGGGGCTTTAGATTTTTCATCTGTAAAATGGGAACACTAACAATAGCTTTTTATTAGTTTTAAGAATTAAATTAACTGAAATTTACAATGCACGGAAAACGGGGCTAAATAAACATTGGTTTATGTGTAGCATGGCTATATTCTCTTCTTGTCCTTGCAGCATTTGTGATGATGCATTTAGATTAAATTTGCCAAGAGAACTTCCATCATGGTACTTTCCAAAAGTGATATGAAGCAGGCACCTTATATGTTCGGTATATATGAATCTTTCACATCATTGTATAAACTTCTGAGTTGTTGATACTCTGGAGATAACAAAGGTCATAAGATACAACCCCTGTACTTAGGGGGATGAGTGACCATTAAGTGAAACTAGAACATTATTGTAACTGTGACCTTTTCCACCTATGCACCAGCTCCTGGATAATGATTCTGAGGCTTATTATTCATTTAAAAATATGTATAGGCCATAATCTAAGGTTGTTCTCATTAGCACTTAACTTATTCAACCCATTTATACTATTCTATTTGTGCCACATGGCTGGTTAACTCTCCTCAGCTTCATACATCTGATTTCTTCACAGTCCAAAATGAATAGTCTCATGGCTTACCTTTTCCCAGAGTTCTTCTCCTTATGCCGAAGGACCCGCCTTTAAAACCTGCCTCATCTCTTTAACCATCAGAATTGTATTGACAGGTGAATCTTCATCACAGGACAGAGATTAACACTACAGTGTATGTAACTAGTAATTGTTGATTATTAAAGATGCTAAATGCTAGAGAGCTGAGACCTGTTGGAGAAAACAGTGACCCACAGTGACATGTGATGCACCAGGTACAAATCTAGCTGATATTAGACTGTGGCTCATTCTTGAAGAATAAGATCTGTAATGGCCTGAGAATTAGATATAGTAGTGTATTCTGAACAAAACTCTGGATGTCTGAGCAATTACACAAAGATTTAACAGAAATAAGGAATCAACTTGCTTATCTGTTAGAATTGGTAGGACACAAGGTAGATGTGAAACGGATTATAGAAAGAAGAGAATGCTAGGTGAACTGTTATAAGTATTATCCTGGGAGCAGTTACCAACTAAATAAAGATTTCAGTGCTGGAAAAGATTATGAGGCCAAGAGTCAATCTTTTTTTTTTTTCTTTTCAAAAAAGATTTTATGAAGGTTAATTTGTTAGTTAGGTAGAGGATGGATAAAACACAGAGATAAGAGTGCACCAGCCACACATGGACACTAGCTCAAATACTGATGAAATCAACAATTTGAGATGAAGTTGACCTAGATCTGGGTCAGTATAAAAACATGAATCTGAAACAGATGAAAAGTAAGTTGAAAATATTGCTGAGCAAAGGATGCCTCTCAAAGTCTTATCCAACTTCTATCTGTATACCAAAATGAAGAATAACTACTTCAAGAACTTTATTTCCAATGGTTGTATATGACTTTATCTATACTGAAGTACATCAAAGTGCACTATTAAAATGTGTTTCTTTTCCAGATTCTGAAGTCTGTCTCATTTTTGTTCATTTTTTTTCCAAAATTAAAAAACTGAACCAAAGATCAACTTGGATAGGCAAATTTAGTGAAAGAATACAGAAGCAGTTATTGAATTTAAGAGATTAATAGAATTTCTAGACAAAGCATTAACTTGGAGCAAAACTGGAAAACCACAGAAGTGAGACTTTAGATATCTCTCAGTCTCTCTCTACCTCTGTTTCATTATCTTTGTATCTGTCTCTGTCTCTATCACTCTCTTGTTCTCTCTCTCTCTCTTTCTCTCTCTCTCTCTCTCTCTCTCTCTCTCTCTCTCTCTCTCACACACACACACACACACATACACACACACACACACAAATATACACTTCCTACATCCCTCTTTTCACAAATAAATAATTTAGGAAAATAACAAAGCTCAATATTTTTATAACTATGAAGAATAGGACTTCAGGGGAAATGAGACACAGGAGCAGTTTGACTTTAAAAAATGAAGGCAAATAAAGCATCTGAGTTGTCTGACAGGAGCAACATGAAATGGAGTTGTGTTAGGGCACATGAAGTGCCATACATAAACAGCAGAGGAGGTTCTAGAAGAATAAAACATTCCAGTTTATGATCAGATTGAAGCATCTATGACTACCTGCTTTGAGTTTACTATCCTACTGCTCTTCAAAGCATACTACTAAAGGAAAAGTAACAGGGACATAGTCATGTTATCTTTAACAGAGTCCTTCTTTCTATGTTATAAAATTACATTCCCACCTTAGTAGGCCTAGGGACAATATACATCTTAGGGACTGTATTTTGAACTGTTAAAAGACTTTGGAAACTGTTCCTTATCCATGGAAATGGATAGATTTTAGAGTTAACTAATGAAATGTGACAGTTTCCCATTGGCAAAGTATGGCCTTTTGAGAGAATAGTTCAAGCATATCTGTTCACTTTCATCTAGAGATAACCATGAAATGGGTTGGCTGCAGTCATATTCTCTGGCTATAATGTAACAGAAATATGCTTCAAATGACTCATCACTATCCATCCTTAAGGCATAGTCCTTGATCGGGATGGGACATATTCTGATGGTCAACAAGCACTTTTTAAATTAACTTGAATTCCATTTACAATGATGGTGATAAATTTGGCCTGATTAAGTCATATTTCAACCAAAGGCACCCAGGTGTCATATTTCTGGTTTATTTGTACTCTGTGATCAGAAAGTAAAGCAAGCAAATCTAACTGAAATAATGATGCACACCGGGGAAGTAGAAATTTCAGGGAGTTTAGATTAAGACACACCTAAATTTGAATGTTAGCCTTAATACTAGTTCTGCAAATTTGGAGAATTTTTAAAACTTCACTGATTTCCAGTGTTTTATCTTGAAACTTATGGTTATAGTAATGATTTCTTAAAGTTTTTATTAAGATAAAACACTATAATCTATGTAGGTGTCAGACAAACAACATTGCCTTGGGCACTTAAGTGTCATAGCTAAGCGAATAAAGTATTATAGTATTACATATAGACTGGTAGGGTAGATCAAATCATACTCTCTCTCCAAATTTTTTCTGTACTATAAACTGTAAAAATTGTTTACCTTAACATGGAAAAATGAATGTTCCCAGTGTATAAGTTAAACATCCTATGCTGGCTAGTATTATGTCAACTTGTCACAGTCTAGAGCTATCTAAGAGGAAGAGACCGAAGTTGAGAAAATGCCTCCACAAGAGCAAGCTCTAGGCAGACAAGATTGTAGGGCATTTTTTAGTGATTGTGGTACAACTGTTTGTGGGTGGAGTCATCCCTGGACTGGTGGTCTTGGGTACCTTAAGAAAGTAAACTGAGCAAGCTGCAAGGAGCAAGCCAGCAAGCAACACTCTTCATTGGCCTCTGCATCAACTCCCGCTTCCAGGTTCCAACCTGCTTGAATTTCTGTCCTGACTTTCTCCAATGATGGACTATGATCTGGACAGATGAGACAAATAAACCCTTTCTTCTCCAAATACCTTTTGGTCATGATTTTTCATCACAGCACTATTAGCCCTAATTAAGACAAATTCTGCAGAGGATAAATTATGAAGTGCTTTTCAGGTAGGCTTCCTGTAACTATAAGAATCCTTTGAGATCAAAGGCTTGGGGAAAAGGCTATTTCTAAGCCATCATCTTAGAATACCTGTTATCCACCAAAATACGTTTGCATTGATAATTGCAACTTTCTAGACAATACTCATTCTGGTCTTTAAAGGGTAGCAAGAAAGATAATCATCATCCTCTTAAATGTTCAGACAAAAGTTGTATACTCACTTGATTATGCTTAAGAAGTGATTCTAATTGAATGGATTACTCATGGGTAATGTCTTAGTTATTTGCTTGTGGATAAGATAATATCCCCCAAAAAGTTTTAGATATGAATATGACATTCTTGTTTTTTGGGGGGAGGTTGTTTTTTGTTTTTGTTGTTGTTGTTGTTTTTGTTTTTCGAGACAGGGTATCTCTGTGTAGTCCTGGCTGTCCTGGAATTCACTCTGTAGACCAGGCTGGCCTCAAACTCAAAAATCCACCTGCCTCTGCCTCCCAAGTGCTGGGATTAAAGGCGTGTACCACCACCGCCCGGCCGATAACATTATTAAAAGAATAAATAAAAATGACTAGGAAATATACAAAAATACTGTTTAATATCCTTAGAAAAACAAAGAAATGCAAATTAAAACTACTTTGAAACTTTATTTTACCACAGTTAGAATAATTACTATTAAGAAAACAAATAACAAATGCTGGTGAGGATATTGGGAAAGAGGAACATTTTTGTTGGAAGTAAAAATTGTATACCCCCATGAAAATTAATGTACATAATCCTAAAAACCCTAAAAATGATACAACTATACCACTCCTAGTCGTATACCCAAAGGATTCTATATTTTATGGAGAGATACAGTCTCAGCCTTGCTCATTACCATCATATCAATATAACTAGGAAACAGAAACAGAGTAGACTTTCATCAGCCAAATAATGGATAATAAAATTTGGTATATAAACTCAATAGAATTCTATCTAGCTGTGAGATAGTGTCTTCTAAACATGACAGATATTTTACAACCATAAACTCTTAACAATGTAGTTTTCCACACAGAACCTAGAAAAGAACATGCCAGACAGCATGCCAACATGTACATGGGCAATTCACAAGAGAACCTACCATCACTAGATGAAGAACAATGTGGAGTCAATGACTATTGAAGGAGAATACGTTTTCTTTAGTGATGAGTCTGTGGTACATTATCCAACCCCAAATGATCAGTCTTAAACAATACTAAATTGAGTCACTAGATTTTGCATATGCATGCATGTACATAAAAATGACAATTATATAAGACAATGTTTCTTAGAAAGAGACTGGAGAGATCATGGGTTAAATTATAGAGAAAGGAGCAGGAATTATGTAAATACAGCTCCTTAATTTATGAGATTCTTTAAAAATTAAAACTGAAACTTAAAATTTTAAGAAATAAAACTGTAAAATTTAAAAAAATAGCTTAATGGAGAAAATGTTATTTTGGACTACAATGTAAATTTAAGTTTTATTCACCAGGTATAATTTTGGTCTCAGAGGTTTACTGCTGAATAAACTCACCCTTTCTAGTTCTTTCTGAACTCTAGATGACTGATTTCAACTCAGCTGTTCTGGCCTAAATTTCTCTTGAAGCTGATTACTTAAAACTTTCTTCTTTCAGCTTCTCAATGAATTGTTCCACTTGGCCTCTAATTCTGACAATTCGTTCTAATCTTCTGCCTCTGCTGAGCTGTACTGAATTGCACAAACTCAGCTCAACTGCCTCAACTGACTGGATAAAACTAAATTCAACTGAACTCCTACTGCACTGCACTGACTGCACAAACTGAATGGAACAGAACAGAATTGCACAAACCCAACTGCATTCAAGTGAACTGGACCAAACTCTGACTCTCTCTCTCTCTCTCTCTCTCTCTCTCTCTCTCTCTCTCTCTCTCTCTCTCTCTCTCTCTCTCTCTCTCTCTCTCTCTCTCTCTTTCTCCTTGCACTGCTCTTAAGTAGCACCTCTCTTCTGCTTGTTTTCAGGAGAGAACATATACACATCTTTCCAGTCTGTTCCTATGAGAGCTGGGCATATCCTATCTCTGACTCATTCTGTCACATTTTTCCCTGATTTGTCACTTTGCCCCTCAATTAGATGTTACTTCCAAACATGGCTGCTTCCTTCTACAAACTAACCTTACCTCCACTTTTGGGGATTAAAAATGTGTACTAAGAGAGTGTGTGTGTATTCCAGCCAGTTCACACAGACCTAGAAGGTCTTTGGATGTGATCCCTTGCCAGAGCAGCTATATTACTGAATTTAAATCCTTCTACATTACAGTCTGAGAGGGATACAGTGAATAGTGATATAGAAGGTATAGCAGCAGGTCTGGTGTCAGGATCAGGAGGCTGAAAGGTCATATTATATCCATACTCAGGATACAGAAAGTGAGTCCAGGCTACAAAGTCTAGGTCGGACACTAGGGACCACTTCCTTTAGTGAGACTCCACCTCCTAGAGGTTCCACAATCTTCCTAAAGACCATCACTAGGTAGGAAATACGTGTTCAAATATGTGAACTTAGAGAATATTTCATGTTCAAACCACCAGTAGCAAGAGCCTTTTGTTACCCACTCAATGGAATCAAATTGCATTTGGTGCTGAAGTTGCATGGGCAACCTTCCAAGTCTGCAAATGAAGTGAAGTTTTACTGTTTTGGTATAAGACAAAGAGACCAGAACTCTGAGCTACCACTAAACTATGCTTCAGTAAATTACTTACCATTGGCATAGATTTTATACATGAGACGTGCTTGACTGTCCCTTTTTACTACATTGGGGAAGTACTACTTTCAGTTTCAGAGAACTGTTCAAGCATTTTTTCAGTACTGAATGGAAGCTGAGTTTTTTTCTTTTTAAATAGGACTACCTTTCAGTGCAATTTGTTTTAACTTTGCAAAGCATGGCTGAGAATCCTATCTCTTCCTTCATTATTTTGCAGCTCTAAAATACAGCATTCCATGTAAAAATCATACTCCAGATACAATATTCATATTCTACCAGTGTCAATATATTCAGCTTTATTTTCTTCAAAGTAGCAGGCTTTTATCCATTATAAATAAAATTTTAATCATTGAGTTATTAGGAAAATATAATAGACATGCTCTGAGATTCTCCTTTGTGTTTCTCGTAAGTTTACATTTAATTCCAGATGCTCAGTGAAACTTAACTTTCTACACAAATAATATAGCTAAGTACTAATTCTTTCCTTACTGTGAATGAACAATATTTGAAGTTAATAGGAAATCCCAGGGTTCAGTACAATGTATCCCTCCATCTATTGAATAAATAGTTAGCATCTTTTTACTAGGTATATGGTGATGGGACTATAAAGGTAAACAAGACATATCCTCACTCTGTTGGAACTTTAAGTCTAACAAAGTACATAGTACACATGTATCACATGATTTATAAATGAATTTACTCACTCATTAATATATCAAAAGTTAACATTGCCCCCCTCTCTGTGAGAGAGTGTGTGTGTTTGTAGGTGTGTTCATGTTCATGTGTGGTCATATGATGTTTAGAACTAAGCTCAGAGGGAATGATACAATGAAGTAAGGAATTTTCTATACTCAGATGCCTACACTTGTAGTAGTGATAGATTTCACTGTAATATTTATTTATTATCTCTACATGTGGTAGTCTTAATGAAAATGGCCTCCAAAGACTCATATGCTTGAATGCTTGATCCCCAGTCACTAGAACATTTTGGGAAGAATTAAAAGGAATGTCCTTGTTGGAGGAAATATGTCACTGGGTGCAAGATTTGAGGTTTCAAAGTCTCATGCCATTTAAAGTTAATCTCATGTTCATTCTGAAAGCTTACAATGTAAGCTCTCAGCCACTTTTCCACCACCATGCCTGGCTGTGTGCTGCCTGCTCTCGACTATGATAGACAGAGAATCTAACCCTCTGAAACCATGAACAATAAATGCTTTCTTTAATAAGTTTCCTTGGTTCTAGTGTTTTAACACATCAGTATAGAAGTAAATAAGAAAGAAGATGGCACCATGAGTGGGCTGTTTCTTAGGCTTGATCATGCCCTTCGTTGCATGTATGTTGAAGACTTTGGGACTCTATACTAGGAAAGCAGTTAAAACATTACAAGGCTTAATGAGCCATTGTATTAGAAACTTGGAAGACAAGAGTGCTGAGAACAATTTGGAATATTGAGACACAACACGAGAACATTTGTTAGAGAATATTGGAACCTGGGCTAGACCATTCTTGTGATATTCTGGCAAAGAATGTGGCTGCTTTTTGGACTTGTTATTCAAATCTACAGTGAAAAATACCAAGTAGGGCAAAAGGGAAATGTAAAATACATACTTTGGGGGAAAATGTACCAGAAAATTGAATACTAGAGTCAAAAATTTTGCTGAAAGACATAAGGAGAGACCTGATGTGAAATGGAATAAAAGAACTGGTACCCTCACAAGATGCCACCTGAAACTTGCAAAAGTAGAAGCCTTGAGGGATTTTTCTAGTGCTAATATATATGTTTCTAATATGTATGTTTCTTTGATCAAGATGTCTTGTTACAACAATAGAAAAAGTAACTAAAACACTTTTTTGGTATTCTATTTATTTTTATTTTGTGAGTTTACCAGAATGTATGTCTGTATATCATGTACATGCGGCATTAGAAGAGGCCAAGAGAGGGAATTAAATCCTCTAAGACTGGAATTATAAATGGCTATAAGTAATAATGTGAGCACCAGGAATTGAGTGTTGGTCCATTAGAAGAGCAGCCAGTGCTATTAACTGCCTAGTCATCTCTCAAGTATTAGTATTGTATTAGATTACTCTAAAGGCTGGAAAATACACTAGGACTTCTCACCCAGAACTGAGAATAAAGTAGTATCTAAATATCTTTAACAAAACCTAATTATCCAGAATGAAGTAAAGAATAATGTTCAAAAGGGCATGGCATATGAAATAATATAGGTTGGATTTGAATTTCAGCTTTATCATGTAAATTTGGAAACTCAACTTAAACTTCAGTTTATTATTTAATATGGAGATCATAGTGCCGGCCCATATATAAGAACTAAGTAAATTACAAATCCACATGCCCATCACAAAACTGTGCAAAATAATAGCTATACTACTGCTAGAAACTGCTACATATGCTAGTAGTTTTCTGATACTATAAGAAAATAGCAAAGACAATCAGCTTAAAAAGAAAGGCGTTAAGCTATTGTAAACAGGCAGCTTTTGTGGAAATTTACCAACCTGAGTAGTCATAGACCTTGTAAATAGGTAGCCTTGGCAGATAATACCAACTTAGATAAGGACAAGTGAATCATAGGCAGAGTCATATTGACCTGTCCCCTGAACCTTCATCCAGCTGATACTCTGTTCTGAAAGATATCTGTACTCCCCCTGAACATCCATGCTCCAGTGTCATCCCCTTCTCCACATCCTGAATTTTTGTGTTTATAATCCCTGTGTGAATAAGTAAAAATTACGATTTGATTTAAAAAAATAAATAAAAGAAAGAAAGACGTTTCTTATGATCATAGTTTCTAGAGTTTTAGTTAATGGCTCATTGACTCTGTGGTTGAAGATATAGTTCCTAGTATGTGTGAGGGCCTAGAGTCAAGTCACAGGGTTCTAAAAATGTGTCTTCAGAGAACATTTCTAATTTAAACTATGATGATGTTATTTGTACTTACTGTCATTTTTTTCATATTTCTCAAATTCCATTGCATTGTGACTGTACTATATCTTAGCTATATCTCATCTCAAGGATTTTAATGTAACCATAAGAAAAATATTGTCACAGAGGAACAAAATGTGACACTGGTTCTCCTTTAGGATCCATACACCCACTCTATACTACATTCTGCCCCTCTTTTGTTTTAAGCATCATTACAATCACATGTGTGGACATAGGGAAACTAAGCTAATCTGGATTGACGTGATGTGATGGATTGACAGTTTCTGCTCAAGATAATTTTTTGAGAAGGATCTGGAAATTGCGTTGACAATCAGCACGTATGACTCCATGATTGATTAGTAATGTTAGTTGAAGCTATGATTAGTAAGTAAATGCAAGAATACTACTCTATACTGTCAAAAAAACATAGGCCATTAACACTTCAGTGATTTTATGTCTGTCTTTTAGTTTTAAGATTGACAATATACACATGCATTTTAAGAAGTTTTTGGTGTGGACTTTTTACTAAACGCATTTTTGCTTTAGGAAGCAAGTAAGAAAGAGGTTTAGTTGTATGGGTACTATTGCATTTCTAAGTTTATATCATATGATATAATGACCTGTTTTACTCTTGCATAAATTGGGCCATAATTTTGTAATTCCTCAAATTTATTTGCTATAGCCAAATGTAGCATAATAAACTTCCTTTCATAAAGCTTGCACTAACAATTTATCAATGAAAACACTGTATATTCATGCAAGAGAAGAAGAATCAGTAATTTAAATGACAAAAGAATTACTGATATATGCCACAATGTTTCCAAGTCTGTTTATTGAATGAGGAAGTAAGTTAGATGCAAGTAAAATATATGATTTTACTTACTATAAAAATTTGTAAAACATGCAGAACTACTTTATGTAGCAGTTCGCCAATTTGATTGTGCAATAAAATTATCTGGAGAGCTTGTTAAACCAGTTTCCTGAGCTCCATTCCCATGGCTGCTCATTCAGTTAAAATGGGGTAAAGCCTGAAATTTTGTAATTCTAATGAGTTCCCAGGTGGTGATAATACAGTTGGTTCAAGGTTCACACTTGAGAACCAGTGATATAAAGTATTAAAAATCTGAGTGGTGTGTTTATGCTTGTGTAGAGGGGTTGTTATTAATGGAGTAGGGGTATATAGGAAGTTGCTGGAATGGTGAAAACATTCTATATCTTGGCCTGCATGATGATCTTAAAGACAAAAACAGAAGGTAAAACCTATTCATCTGTACTCTTCAAATTTGTGACTTACACTATATTTAAATTTTGGCATTAATTACAGAGAAGAATATGGACTTCCAAATAGAAGAAACTAAGTTAAAGCTACCAGCACTGCCACTTATTTATCAATTCTGTGACATTTGGCAAGTTATGTTGCCTAGCCAAGTCTTACCATCTTCTAGTACAATATAGGGTTTCTATTGCTATTACTTCATAAGACCATTAAAATTCAATAATATGATCCTTGTAATATGATATACACACTACTGACCATAGAGTGGTTATTCATTCAATGATTCCTATTATTTTGAGATGTGAATTTAATTTCTAGGACTCGCACAGTTACTCCTCCCATTCTCACATACTCTTTCCATTTCTTCTCTGGATTTTCAGGCCCCTTATTTGTCTTCCAGGAGACTTCAAACTCTCATTGCTTAGCATTAACTAATAGAGTTCCTGCTGAATGAAAACTTTAATATCACCAGTAAGTCCTGACCTGGAACTGCTTGCCTTGCCTAATGGAATTACATGGCCATATCAATCAATACCTTGCTAATTTCTATGGGTGCAGAATATTTGGTGGGTGCTATTTAGAGTTCCTAGGCTGTGTAAAACAGTCATGAGGCTCAATTCAATTTAGGAAGCTGCATTGTTAATATGAATTACCACACTGACAAAATAATCCTGGCAGTGGTTAGCTCCAAGGGCACTAAGCATTAACAAATGTGCCCAAGTCACAGGATCAAGATCTTTGTCCCTATTTGTCATTCTGCTTCCCAACACATTTGTTTCTCATTATTAAGCTTCCCCAAAATGTGCACATTCTCAAAATGCATTTTATTAGAGACATTTATCAGATTTACTCCTTACTGTCCCCTCTCACGTCATGGCAGTGCCGTTGGTTTGGTTGAAGAATACTACCCAACTCCTTTCTTTGTGTCAAGCACTGAGCCATCTCATGCAGATACAGATCTGTATACTTCAAAATTCTGTGACTAGAATAAGAAGAATAGATGATGATAGATGATGAAGTATGTATGAAGGTAATACTGAAGAGGTACTATTGTGGTTTGAATAGGAATGGCCCACATAGACTCTTAGTGTGTGTAAATGTCTGAAAACTATACAACTTTACTCTTCAAATTTGTGACTTACACTATATTTAAAATGTGGTATTAATTATAGAAAATATCATGGACTTCTGAAGAGAAGAAACCAAGTTAAAACTCCCAGCACTGTCAAGGTGTGGCCTTGTTGGAGTAGGTGTGGCACTGTGAAAGCTGGCATTGAGGTCTTACAAGCTCAAGTCTGGCCAGTGTGTCTCTTTCTCTCACTGCCTGTGGATCAAGATGTAGAACTTTCAGCTTCTTCTCCAGCACCAAGTCTGCCTGCATGTCATCATGCTTCTTGCTATGACAATGATGGACTAAACTTGAAACTGTAAGCCAGCCCAAATTATGTTTTCCTTTATAAGAGTTGCCATGGTTATAGTCTCTTCACAGCAATAGAAACCTGATATAGGATGAGTACATTTAAGTCTATGTTGAAAGACAAGAGAGAGGGAAAAATTACACACACACACACACACACACAGACACACATATATATACATATTCTAGTACTAGCTGAAAATTTTTACTGAGTGAGGAAATTAATGAGCAGAAATACAAATGCAACATTCTCCCTCATATGAGGAACTCTAACATCGAAGACTTGTTTTGTGTGTTTAATGTAAAGTGGCAGTAGGAGCCAGAAACTGACCTTTGTGGTGGGGGAGCATTAAGAGAGGCAAGCTAGTAGAATATAGGTTTAAAAAAAAGATGACAGGCAGTATACTGAGGGTGGTAAAGGTAAAACAGGTAGGGAAATAGGAGTGTGGGAGAAAATCCAGGATTAAGAGTAAGGACAACTCAAAGAAAGGAGGTGCAAAACATACAGAAGGCTACTTACTATTGCCCCTGGTTACCTGTCATACATAGTAAGACACATTTTGGGTGCAGAACATAGAGATATCTTTCTGATTCCACTTTAAATTATATTGTAAAACATAGTCTTCTGTATAACTACTCTAGGGCAGAACATGCTATTGTTACTTACTTTTTAATTTGGGAAGAAAGTGTTTACTTGGATTTCATATCCACATATCCACGTAACAGTCCACCACTGAAGGAATTCAAAGCAGGAATTCAGAGAGAGGGTGGAATCATATGGGAACACTACTCACTGGATTGTGTCCATGGCTTGCTCAACTACCTTTCTTTCTTTTCTTCCTTCCTTCCTTCCTTCCTTCCTTCCTTCCTTTCTTTCATCTTTTCTTCCTACTTTTTTTCCTTTTTTCACTTTACATCCCTCTCACTGCCCCCACTCCTGGTCTCCCCTTTCCATAATCCGTGTGCTGATGCCACCTCCCATTCTCCTTTGAGAGGGTGGGGCCCCCTTGGGTATTCCCCTAACCTAGCCCTAGTCTCTGTAGGGTTAGGCACATTCTTTCCCACTAAAGCCAGACAAGGCGGCCCTGTTAGAAGAACCTTTCTGACAGACAGCAGCTTTTGGAATAGCCCCCATTCCAGTTGTTTCATACCCACATGAAGACTAAGTTATACATCTGCTACATATGTGCAGGGTGGCCTAGGTCGAGCCCATGTATGTTTTTTGGTTGAAGGTTCAGTCTCTGAGAGCCCCAAAGGCCAAAGTTAGTTGACTCTGTTAGTCTTCCTGTGGAGTTCCTAGCCCCTAAGCTGTTCTTAATCCTCCTATTCTTCATAAGAGTCCCCAAGCTCCGTCTACTCTTTGGCTGTAGGTATCTGTATATGGCTGAGTCAGCTGCTTGGTGGAGCCACTCAGAGGACAGTCATGATTAACTCCTGTCTGGAAGCATAACAGAGTATCATTAATAGTGTCAGGGATTGATGCTTGTCCATAGGATGGGTATCAAGTTGGTCTGGTTATTGTTTGGGAATCCCTCAGGCTCTGCTCCACCATTGACCCTGCATTTCTTGACAGGATAAATTTGGGGTTGAAAGTTCTATGGGTGGGTTGGTGTCTCTACTGCTCCACTGGGGTTCCTGCCTAGCTACGGAAGGAGGCCTCTTCAGAGTCCATATCCCCAGTGTTGTAAGTCATATCCAAGGTCACACAAAATGATTCCCGGATGTCTCTCTTATCCCAGATCTCTGGTGAGACTCCCCACCACTCTACCCCCATCAGTTGCAGGTCTCTATTCATTCTCATGGCCATCTAGTCATCTATCCTGTCCTTCCCCATACTTGATCCTGAAAATCCCATTCCCATCCCCATCCCCTCTCCCTCCCAGATGCCTCCCTATACCTCCTATGATTATTTTATTTCCCCCTCTAAGTTCAAGCTTCTTGATTGGGCCTTCCGTCTTGTTTAGCTACTTTTGTTATGTGGAGTGTATCCTGTATTGTGTGGGTAATATCCACTTATAAGTGAGTACATACCATGCAGGTCACTTTGAGACTGGATTACCTCACTCAAGATGATATTCTCAAGATTCTCCATCTGCCTGCAAAATTTATGATGCCTTTGTTTTTAATAGCTAGATAGCATTCCATTGTGTATATATACCACACTTTCTTTGTCCATTCTTCAATTAATGGATATCAAGGTTGTTTCTAGTTTCTGGCTATTATGAATAAATCTGGTATGAACATAGTTGAACAAGTGTCTTTGTGAGATGGTGGAATATCTTTTGGGTATGTGCTCAGGAGTGGCATAGCTGGGTCTTGACGTAGAACTATTCCCAGTTTTCTGAGAAACTGCAAAATTGATTTCAAAACTGGTTGTAGAAGTTTGCAATCCCACAAGCAATGGGGGACTGTTCTCCTTGTTTCACATCATTGCCAGCAGTGCTCTCTTTAGCTTTAGATCTTAGTTATTCTGACTGGTATAAGAATTGTTTTGATCTCAGAGTTGTTTTGATCTGCATTTCCCTGATGACTAAGGATTTTGAAATTTTCTTTAAGTGCTTCTAGTCCGTTTGAGAGTCCTCAGTTGAGAATTCTCTGTTTAGGTCTATGCCCCATTTTTGAATTAGGTTATTTGGGTTGGTGGTGTCTAACTTCTTGAGTTCTTTATAAACTTTAGATATTAGCCCTCTATCCAATGTAGGCTTGCTGAAGATCCTTTTCTACTCTGTAGGACACTGCTTTGTCCTATTGACAGTGTCCTTTGCATTACAGAAGCTTTTCAGTTTGATGAGGTCCCATTTATCAATTGTTGTTCTTAGAACCTGAGCCATTGGTGTTCTGTGCAGGAAAATGTTTCCTGTACCATTTCATTTGTTGAAGATGTTTTCATTTTTCCATTGTATGGTTTTGGCCTCTTTATCAAAAATCAATTTTTTGATAAAATTTTGTTTTGATAAAATCACAGCTGCATAAGTTTATTTCTGGATCTTTGATTTGATTCCATTAATCAACCTGTTTCTTTTTGTGCAGTTTTATCACTATTGTTCTGTAGTACAGCTTGAGGTCAGCAATGATGATTCCTCCCAAAGTTCCTTTATTGTTCAGGATAGTTTTGGCTATCATGGGCCATTTTGTTTTTCTATAAGAAGTTGAGAATTTCTCTTTCAAGGTCTATAAAAATTGTGTTGTAATTTTGATGGGAATTGCATTGAATCTGTAGATTTCTTTTGGTAAGATGGCCATTTTCACTACATTAATCCTACTGATGCATGAGTATGAGAGTGCTTTCCATCTTCTGATATCTTCTTCAATTTATTTCTTTAGGGACTTGAATTTCTTGTCAAATGGATATTTCACTTGGTTGGTTAGAGTTGCACCAAGATATTTTTATTATCTGTAGATATTGTAAAGGGTGTTGTTTCCCTAATTTCTCTTATGGTACATATATCATTTATATAAAGGAGGGCTGCTGATTTCTTTGAGTTAATTTTGTATCTAGTCAACTTTGCTGAAGGTATTTATCAGCTCTAGTAGTTCTCATGTCGAATGTGTGGGGTCCCTTATGTATACCATCATATCAACAGCAAGATACTTCCTCTCGAATTTGTATTACCTTGATTTCATTTAGTTCTCTTACTGCTCTAGCTAGGAATTCAAGTATATTGTATTGAATAGATAGGGAGAGGGCAGGGAGCCTTGTCTTGTCCCTGATTTTAGTAGAAATTCTTTGCGTTTTGCTCCATTTAGTTTGATGTTGGCTATTGGTTTGCTCTATATTGCATTCAATATGTTTAAGAATATGTCTTGTATTCTTGATCTCTCTAATACTTTTTAACATGAAGGGATGTTGGACTTTGTCAAAGGCTTTTTCAGAATCTAATGAGATGATCTTGTAGGTTTTTATTCCTTTCAGATTGTTTATATGGTGGATTATGTGGATGCATTTTCATATATTGAACCATCCCTGAATCCCAGGGATGAAGCCTAATTGATCATGGAGGATGATGTTTTTGATATGTTACTGGATTCAATGTGTGAATATTTCATTAAATATTTTTGCATCAGTGCAAATTGGTCTAAAATTTACTTTTTGTGGAGTTGGTATGGCTTAGGTATCAGGATGACTGTGGCTTCGTAGAATGAGTTTGGCAGTGTTCTTTCTGTTTCTATTTTGTAGAATAGTTTGTTGAATATTGGTATTAACTCTTATTTAAAAGTTTGGTAGAACTGTGTATGAAAACCATCTCACCCTGGGCTTTTTGGTTTTTGGTTGGGAGAATTTTGCTAATTGCTTCTATTTGTTCAGTGGTTATGGGGCTGTTTAAATTGTTTCCTGATTTTGACTTAATTTTGATAAGTGGTATCTGTCAATAAAATATTCTATTTCATTAAGATTTTTCAATTTTGTGGAATACAGGCTTTTGACTTAAGACTTACTGATCCTTTGAATTTCCTAATTGTCTATTGTTATGCCTCCCTCTTCATTTCTGATTTTGTTCATTTGGATACTGTCTCTCTCTGTTTTGGTTTGTTTAGCTAGGAATTTATCAATCATCAAAGAACCAACTCTTAACCTCCTTGATTTTTTGTATTGTTTCTTTGTTTCTAATTTATTGATTTCAGCCCTATTTTGATTATTTCCTGCCTTCTACTCCTTTTTGCTGTCATTGCTTCCTTTTTCTACAGCTTTCAGTTGTACTTTTAAGTTGCTAGTATGAGAAGTTTCTAATTTTTTTATGGAGGCACTTGGTGCCTCAGTGCTGCTTTCATTGTGTCCCATAAATTTGAGTCACTGGTGCTATCTTTTTCATTGAATTCTAGAAAGTCTTTAACTTCTTTCTTTATCTTTCCTTGCCCAGAGATCATTGAGTAGTGAGTTGTTCAATTTTCACAAGTGTGTAGGATTTCTGGTGTTTCTGTTTTTGCTGAAGTCTATCTTTAATTCATGGTGGTCCAATAAGATACAAGGCATTATTTCAGGGTATAATGACTGGTTGGTTGCCCATGTTTCAGTGGATATTCAACATCTATGCATATATGTACAACACTAAGTGAACACACACATATATGCTTGTGTTGTATGTATATCCAAATATATATGTGTGTGTATGTATGTATATGTGTGTGTATGTATATAGTATATGTTTACACATGTATATATGCATATATATGCATAGTAATAGAGTTGAATAAAGGCTCCCTTCTGACACTTCTTATAGGGTATTTCTATTTTCATGACAACCCCCAACCTAGTTAACTTTGTAGTTGTTGTTATGAAATCCCTGTCAAAAAGTGATATAAGGAAAGAATGGTTTATTCTGGCTTATAGGTTTCAGAGACCATTCTACTATAATGAAGAAATCATGAAAGTAGGAGACACAGGGCAGCTGCCTACCCTGCATTTGAAGTTGGGAAGGAAAGAGAAAACAGGAAATAATTTGAGTTATAAACCCTCAAA
This sequence comes from Grammomys surdaster, assembly GCF_004785775.1. Lineage (NCBI taxonomy): Eukaryota > Metazoa > Chordata > Mammalia > Rodentia > Muridae > Grammomys > Grammomys surdaster. The sequence goes on along the minus strand of NW_021604562.1, from coordinate 7,563,387 downwards.
GTTTATCCACTCACACCCCTACCTTACTCTGCTTCCCCCATCGTTCACAAATGGTGCCACCTGCTGGACATGTTCAAGCACATATAATTGTGGGTGCCATTGCCTATCCAAATCACAATAACCTATGTGGATACAGCATAGAAGCCACAAGAGCACAGATGCAACTATTGAACACAGAAGGAGTTTTTATACAGCTTAGAATGGTATAGAAACAGGAGTCCTGTTTTGCTCTTCACAATTGAAAGGAACAGAATCAGGGACCTGGAAAGCTGGGATTAAGGTGAATTAAAATGTGTTGCTTTTAAAGATTGATCTTTGTGCTTATTGGTGAGGAAAAAGTAGCTTTGTTTTTCTTGCAAAGGTTTGCAATTGATAAGACAGAGTGAAGACTCATCATTTTCTCAGTGATTTTATTAAGATGAATAAATGGCACTTTGTTTTTCACAAGTTCATTATGCAATTGCACAGCACAGCTTTCCACCCCTCTGTTTTATAAGGCATTGTTTTATTTTTTCCTGGAGGCAGGCCAGTTATGCAACCCTAACCCTGGCCTTAATAATCGATCATGTCTCAGAAATACTAACTCATTGTCTTACGTGCAAGCACATGAAACACCATTCTCACAAACTGAGGCCTGTTATTAGGATTCCATTAGAAGTCTCATCATTCATCTTCTGGCCATAATAATGATACCCTTTTAAAGTAGTGACTGTAAGGATCAAATATTTCTCCCTCATTGCTCATGGTGATGTAGAAAAAAAAAAAGCTGAGTTCCCCAATTCCACTAATGATTTATATGGAGAGTAAATGCTAATCAATGGAGAAAAACATAAACAAAAGCATCAGAAAATGAATTTTTGTAGGAGATTTATATGTGTTTATTTAGAGAATAAGAGATGAGAAGAGGAAAGCAAGGCAAGGAGAATTCTGTGTTAAGGTGAAAATGTTTTACCTCAAAGGAAAATATCCTCCTTTCACACATGTGGTGTTTTGGCCACCAAAATAGCGTTACCTTGAACAAGTTGATTCCATTTTTTAGCCTTCAGTTTCTTTATCTGTAAATAGAGGTGAGTGGAGTACTTCCAAAAACTCCTCCAGCTGGGATAGTCCATACAATTTTGTATGGGAGTTCTTCCATAGTCTGAAGGACATGACTGAGTCTTTATTAGAGTGCCTTTCTATACCTACAAATGACTTTACTGCAGTATGACCCAGCAGAACCACTTTGGATAGCATGTTTACATATAATGCTGTTGTAATGCAAACGTCTAACACTGGGTTCCAGATGAGATTTTAGACTTGGGTTTTTTTTTGTTTGTATTTTTGTTTTGTTCTGTTTTTTATTCTTCAGTTACAGGCCACTATAGCAACCCTGTCAGCATTCCCACTGAGAAGAGTCTTCAGCATAAGAAAAATTGGGCAATTTATCATTAAGGTTATGGGAGCATTTTCTTAAATACTTCTTGTAGCATTCACACTTTCTAGCACTTATGTAAATATCTTTGCATTGTGTGTTTCACTTTTATGTCCCTGTGTATGTATGTGTGCATGTTCATGTGCATGTATGTGTATGTATGCATGTGCATGTGTGTGTGTTTAGCAAAGCTATTAAGACAGAGAAAGACACATAATACTGGGCCTCAAAATATCAGAGCATGCCTATGACTTACAGCAGTCCGAAGCAGAGTATAGAGGTCTAAGAGTTTGAGGTCACCCTGTTCTATATGTGGAAACTTTGATTCAAATAAAACAAAACAATATTTACAATGAAATACGTACACAAACATAGCAACAGATAACCTATATAAGTATTTTCTAAATTCCTTGAAAGTTTAGACTATGCATTGACTATTTCATTTAACTAGCTATAGAGATCTCTGCTTTAGCAGAATTTTTGTCTTCATGTATATATATATTTGCTTTATTAACTTCTTTAAGAGACTAAAATAGCAAAGCATATTTATCTAAAGAATGTAAATAATACAGATTCCTAAAAGGTGAACAGAGATAATGATCCCTCCGGACTCCTTGAACCCACAGCACTTTCACCCTTAGTCTCTATAGTTAACTCATACTGTACTAGATGTTTGTCTACATAAATGTAAGTATGTAAAATTTGGGATTCTTTTTAAATTTCCAAATAAAATTTATATTGTGTTACGAATACTACTGTAACTGACTTTGCTATAATAGTAGCAATTCATGGGAATACTACTATGCCCCTGCACCCAATAAAACCTCATTTCTAAATTACTATGTGCTATTTTATCTCATAAATATGCTGTGACATGTAACCATCATTTAGTTGATAAAGCTATTACAGTAATTGTCAATAACCACCTTTTGTATATGGCTCCTACTACACATGAATGTATTTGTTTGGAGTATATCCAGTCAGGTACGGTTTTCCCACTGATATTACTAGTTCATTTTAATATTTGTATGGGGACTTCCAAACCATCTTCCTAATGGTTATGCATATTTCTGCTTCCATATAGTAAATAATAATAATATAGTAAATAAAAGTACATTGTTCAAAATCATCTTCAACACTGAGTGGTTATCTTTTTCTTTGAAGAGGTATAATGATATTGTGATATGAAATGGAGGTTTTCCCACAATTATTACTAGAAATCAATGTTTGAAAATCTCACCTGCACTAGCAGTGACATCTTTATACATAGACCTGGTTCTATATGTATAAAAAGAAGGGTCTTTTGCTGTTTCATACTGTCAAAAGTACCTACAGCAACTGCCATTAATGGTACTATGAAAAAGTTAGAGAAAGTTGATTCCTGAAAAAGTTTGCAAAAATCCATTTGCAGGGATTGCATCATCACTGCCTACAAAATGACATCATGTTTTCATTGCTATAGTGGTCAGCATTATTGATCTGTTTGAACCTAAATTTCTCATCAGTGAACACTATTCCTAAGTATTGAACTATCTCATTAGTTCCTCACTACCAATTGATCAAGAACAAAATCCTTCACCTTGATGTTGGTGAAATTTTAATTTTCACATCTTCTACCATGATGTTTTACCACATATACACTCATAACTTTTAATTTGTTAGAGTTTCTAAACAGTCTTTGCTATTTTACAAACCATTGCTTTTATTCATGGTGCTAACCTGGAATGATTTTACTATAAATCTATGTAATTAATTCATAAGCATAGTGTTCATTGAGAAATTTAGGTTCAAACAGATCAATAATGCTGACCACTGTAGCAATGAAAACATGACGTTTACCTTAAATTTGTCTCTTTTATTAAGTCTACAAAACATGTAATATTCTTCAGTGTCTCTATCTTCTAGAACTCAGGAGACATTACATATCTACTCTATACAAGCCACTTAGACAGTATTTGTAACTGTATCTTACGAACAAAAAAAAGCTTATAAAAGTATGGGAATATTTAAAAATGACATTTACACTGAGATTATCAAATTTTCTTAGAGTCATGTCTCCTAAACTTTATTTAGAAGTTAAAAATTATGGTATAGTTGTCTTCTCAGTATTTGGGATCAAAAGCAATTTTTTCTCTGGGATTCTTCTCTTTCTTTATAGGTAATCTACATCTACTTAGTCTCTATATTCAGAAGCCTGTACCTTATAAGCATCTTCCAAACCTACAAAAGCATCTCTTGCCCCACTCCCCATCTATTTTTAAGGGCCTCTTAAATAATTTTGTCCCTTGTTCATATACTCTTCAGGCTATGCTCAGAATAGTTTTCTAAACCACCAAAATGTCTCCGAATGAAAACCTAAATAGTGGTCACATCACCTCTAGTATAAGTGTTTAACACATACTAGGTCATGTACATTGCCTTTCACACTCAAAGTGCATTTCCAGCTTGTCTTTTGATATGATACTATGAAACATTCATGTCAGATAAGCTAAATCGTTTATAGGCATCTTAGTGTTACATATATTATGTCTTTCAACGGTTTCTCTACATATGTTGATGTTCTATTTTTACTACTTTCCTGTGTTTTTAAATCCGGCTGTTGCTGATCTTTCAATTACCTAGCCTATATTAATTATTCATCTTGGGACATTGCAAGTTCCACTTAGATATCATAAAGATGAGCTCCTTCAGTAATAATCATCCTTTTGGTTTGTCAACCATGCTTGTATCATGCTGCTTATCTAGTTACGGAACTGTATTACAAAATAGATTATGAGTTCTCAAGAGTAATGATCTGCTTTCACTCATGCACATCATCAGCAAACCTACCACAGAGTCTGACATCTCAAAATGTCCAAAACTATCCAAAAATGCTTTAAAACACTGGCACAGTGCCTCTTAACTGTACTTTTCACAGCCCTTACTGCAGAACTGGGCATTTGAAGTTCAGTAAATGCTTGCTGAAGAAGGAATTTCCCTGATGGATTCCAAGAAGCCTCTGTACCAAATTCTCCTCAACAGCAAATAAAATTATGGCACATCTTCAAAGTATTTGTTTTGTCAGGACTCTCTACCAAATTCTAAAGGCTTATTTGTTTAGGTTTTAGTAGCTGAAGCAATGATTATGTGCATCAAACAGAAACATCATTTGAATCAAGTCAAGCAACAATGAAAAGGGAAACAAGTTAGCTTTTATGTTTGGACTTGGTTTGTTCATGTTCATTTGAGAAACCATTATAAAACCTGCTGGTTAACCTGTAATTTCTATTTGCCATGAACATCAGTCAGCTATTCCCTAAGAATAATCTATTAGTATGACTATCTGTATGTAACATTTTCACATCTACCCTCTTCTTTGATTTGGACAATACTTATGATATTGACAGGGTAGGGAGATTTTATCACACATAGTGGTCCATAATTATTAAATAAACTATCAATTTTGTTTTGGGAAAACTAATCTTCAATGAATTTTTCAGTATTATTCTGACCAGACATTTTAACATTAAGCAATATTTGATCTTACTTTTTTCTTCTATTGCTTTTTTGAGTCAGGATTTCTATGTTAAGACATGGCTGTCCTGGAACTAGCTCTATAGAGCAGGCTTGCCATGAACTCAGAGATCCATCTGACTCTGCCTCATAAGTGCTGGGGTGAAAGATGTGTGCCACCACTGCCCAGCAAAATATTTTATCTTTGTGCTAAAGTCATGTGGTACAAACCCCTTATGAAAACGCAAAACAGTAGGCTTGGGAGACAAATAGCCTTTTCATAAAAGAATGTAGTCCTTTTGATAGGTAGAGAAAGCTTTTTCTTTTTATTGTACTATATTTTTCCAAGGACTGTGCAATAAAAGAAAAATCTTATAGAAATTTTAATAAAAAGAGAAAAGTCTATAGTTATCACAATTTGAGAAACCTACTTTAAAATGTTTGTTTACTGTGTAGCTTCTCTGATATTTTACTAGTTTACGGCATACTGTGGATTTCTCAGATAGGATTTATAGAGAATTCCACAAAAGCATTTAACCACAAAATCTTTTCCTTCCTGTTAAAAAATATCAAGTGTAACTATTGATCTATGACAAAACAATTGGAAAGCTTATGCTATAGCAAGAAAGAATGCTATCAGCCTCTAAAAGATATGAGCCACATATTCCATCAATGTTTTCTTTCAAACATTATATATTATATAAATTATCAAAAGGCAGAACCACTGCCCAACCCTTGATCCAATATAGTCTTACAAATGTTGAAGGTAGACATTGTATTCAAGTAAAACAAATGATTTTCTTTTATCAACAGTCACTAATCAAAACATTGCTATAGTGGCATTTGTCATATAGCAAATAGTTTCTAGACACAATTTTTGTTCTCTAAAGTCAATTTCCCATAAGAAGCTTACATTTTTCTGCTTAAAACTTGTTTGCATTTGGGATAGAAAGAGTCTTAAGAACACATAGCTAATTTGTATGTTCTTTCACAGTGTACAGAGACATTTTCCTCATTCATCCAAGTGCTTTCTGAATAGTTGCTATTTGTTATACATTATTCTGAGCACTAGACAGGCAATCCTAAAGAAAATAGACTGCCCTATATGCTCATGGTCCTCATAGTCTACTCTAAGAGAAGCTAATACACAAAATGCCGTATGCTAACATTTTTATTGAAAATGTTTTTTTTTTCATACAACATATTTTTAACAGTTTTCCTTTACTTTACTTCTGCCACATCTTCCTCAACTTTGCTCCCATTTGCACCTCCTTTCTGTCTCTCCTTAGAAAAAAACAGGCATCTATGGGATAATAATAAAATATAAAGTCATAAAACTGATTGGAAATGGATAAAACAAGTGGAAAAGAGCTCAAGAAATGGCACAAGAAACAAATATAGATGGAGAGACACAGTCATTCACATACTCAGAAGTCTCATTAAAAACACAAAACTGGAAGTCATCATATATGTGCAAAATCAGTAGAGTAGATAAAATAAAATAAATTTTACAAAGAAAAATCCCTAACTTAACCTTATGAGGTAAGGAATGCCATTCTAGTTTATTTCCTGTCTGCCATCTACTTCTGGGCATTCTGAGTACTCAGTTTCCCCAATGAGACTCCATTGAAGAAAACTAAATTTTCCTTTGCAAATAGCTATCAACTTGAGATAGCTTCTGAGTTAGGCATAGGGGCTTGTGTACCCTTCTGCTTTCAGCAATGGGAACCCATCTGATGCAGAACCATGCAGGTCCTGTGGATGCTGCCTTGGTCTCTGTGAGTTCATATGTGCATTGGCCCTCCTGTTTTTAGAAGGCCCCATTTCCTTGTCCCCCACTCCCTCTGAATCTTATACTTTTTCTGCCTCTTTATCTGCAGAGTTTTGTGATCCCTGAAGAGTGAATTTAATGGAGACTCCCCTTTTATGACTCATTGTTCTAAGATCTCTCACTCTCTTCATATTGTCCACCTGTATTTGTTTCCATTTGCTGCAGGAAGATACTTTTTTGATCATGACTGAAAGACACTTAACTATTAGTATAGCTGAATGTCGTTAGGAGTCATTTTCTTGCTATTTGCTATTTTCTTTACATAGAACAATAGTATATGCTTTTATCCTAGGTCTCTGGACTATGTATTTCAGTCTCTTGGCCATCCAAGCAGCATTGGGTATGGTATTCATCTTACGGTGCAGGCTTTAAATCAAATCAGATTTGAACAAATCACCATTGAACAAGCATATCTTTTAGGCAGGACACAATTGCAAATCCCATGGTTTGTAGCTAGGTTGGTGTTTACATTTATTCTTTGGTAGCATTCAGAGTGCTTTCCAGTACAAAGAACACTAACCTGTATGGATGAGGAGTCTGAGTGGGTATCAGATGAACATCTCTATGTTCAATGAATTGTGTAGGTGCTGTCTTCAGCAATGGGCTCTTACCATCAGTTTGTGTCAAGAAGTCTACCCCTTTACAACAGCCTATGTTGTTTGAGGCATTCTATGGGACCTCTTTGGCCAACTGTTTGATTAGATATAATCCATTCTCAGTACTGAAGCTTCATTTGGTGGTGATAGATGTCTAGTTGGGGCTCTGTCTGCCCCATTATTTGGCTATTTCATTTGGATAACATTCATATATACATATATGTATATGTATACATATACATATAAAACTTAGGAAGCTTCTACTGCATTAGTCTTCCATATGGCCCCTTGAATGGCCCTTAATTTCATGTATTCCTCATTTATCTTCTCCCTCACCTTCTTCTTCCCTCCTCTTAGGTGTTTGATCTTCCCATTCCATTCCCCTACTCTTTAAGCCAAGTGTTACATACAAAGTGCTACAGAGCACAGGGCACTTACCTGCATAATTCATGGCCCTAACGGTCTGTCTGAAATATCTGAATCACGGATGTCAGAGTTGAGCCAAGGGCTTTACTTAATTGAATGACTGGCCCAGCTTTTCTGCTTACATTGCCAGCAAAATGCTGCTCTTACTGCTGCCGCATGATTCCAAAGACAAACAGACATATCTACCATCTTTACAGCCACAATTTTATCTGCACTCACAGTAAATAACAAACATTTTAAATGTATTTGCAGAAATATACCTGCCAGGTCCTGATGAACAATTGCTTCTTTCAAAGATACTGGAAATTTTGCCAAGTTCAGTAATCAAGGAGGCTCTCCATAAGGAATCTAGAAATATAAAATACCTGCTAGACTGCTACCAATCTGTCTCTCAGCCAGTGCCAAAGGCACCAGAAATACTGAGTCCCTTGTAGCATTAAAGCCTTAAATGATACTCTGTGGCTTAGAGATTTCATTGCTTCTTCTTTTTACTTACATGTTATGTAAAATATTTCTCCCTTTCCCTACAAAATACATATTAATTTCATAATGGCCTTTACTGATTGAGCATTTTATATTGTTTTTACCCATAAATGTCATATGTTAAATTTTTAAGTATTGCTAAAGCATGTGAGTTCTCATTTGGATGAATTACCAATACTGCTAATATCTCAACTATTTTAGCATCTATTATATCATTACGATTTTTAGTTTCATGTTTAATATAAAAACTATAATTATATATATTTAGGGACCATAAAATGATATCTTGACATTTGCACATTTTGGAATGATCAAGTCCAAGTAATTATCATGTCTGTTGTCTGATATATGTATTATATCTGTGGCATATGAATATTGAAAATCTTTTAGCTGTTTTGAAATATATAAGCATACATTATTGTTAAAATCACCACCATCTTATATAATAAAGGACAAGAACTGTTTCCAGGCTATACTTCTGTTTCTTTGTTAAATTTAAGATCTAAGTCTCTGGCTCCTTGATTAGCTTTCCTGATACTGACATAACCTTCAGCTCTTACTGTGAATCAAATGGACCATATACAAGCATAATGCCAATATTTTCCTGACTGTATATAAGCATAATGCCAATACTTTCATTCATATATATATATACATATATATATATATGCATATATATATTTTAAAGTTCTTTTAATGAGTATCTCTATCCCATTGAACCACATTAGACCACACTGTTCCTTGATTAAATGTGATAGCTGTTTCCAAACCTGCTTTACTGCTCAAACACTAAAACATTAACTGCTACCTTGCTTCTTTGGGAGCTATTGCTAAACTCTGTCAGTCCCATAACCCTGACTACACTCTAATCTGGGTTAATTTCACTTGTGACAGTCCCTATAAGCTCCCCTTGGGTTTTATGGCTCAGATTAAATGGGTTACTGCAGTTTTCATCCAGTACTATTTGTGGCTATATGCACCCACATGCAGTTAATAGGAATGTTATATATATTGTAACTAAAGCCATTCAGTGCTCTTTGGGTCATTTCTCTGCATTTCTTTCTTCCTTCATTAATTAAAACAGGGACAATGAGATGGCTCAGCAGAAAAAAGCTACCTGCTGTCAAGCCTAAGGACTTGAGTTCAATCCTCCGGACCCCATAGTAGAAGACAAGCACTGACTCCAACAGTTTGTCCTCTGACCTCCATATTTTTGCTGTGGCTTGTGTGCTCCCCAACACATACTAAAGATATAAATGTCCATTTCATCTAGATTTTCCAGTTTTGTTGAGTAATATAATAAAACTTAATATAATTATTATATAATCACTTGTGGGTAATTTATGGGAAACAGGAGATATCATGGTAAATAAAAGAAATAACTGACTCTAATGTGTTTATCTTCTGGAGATTAAGAATAACAAAGAAAAAATTCTGTAAGTTTCTTGATCCATCATTTGCTATTTTTATTCCCCTTGAAAAAAATCATATGTCAATAGCAAGTGGCTTCCAAAATGATTCCCTGGGAGTAAAGTAAATTTTGTGCTGCTAATTAATCAGAAGTAAAACTGATATTCATGATTATCTACCAATACAACTACATATTATTAGTTCTATAGATAAAATTATTTTAATTATAATATTATTTTATACCATTGTTGTTTAAATTGCAAATTCTAAGATGCACCCAAAGTTTGCTGAATCAGGGTTTCTGGGGTCACATCTATATTTGTCATCTATATTTTGAACCACACTGTTATAGGTTGTTTTAATTAATTAAGAATTACGATATATATATATATATATATATATATATATATATATATATATATATATATATAATCATATTTACCCAACTATTCCCCCAAGTCCTTCCAGATCCACCCCCTCTTGACTTTGTATACTCTTTTTTAAAAATAATCCACTATTCCAATTTTTGCTGCCCATATATATTTCTGGATGTGGAGCCATCTACTGGAACACAATTAATCAGGAGCCACACTCTTAAATAAAACTGACTTTCCCCTTCCCCCAAAGCCATCAACTGTCCATAAGTCCTCAGGGATGGACAGTGGTAAACCTCTTTGCCCTTCATGTTTGAATGCTAATTAGCTTCATTTTATGCAGGTCATATGCAGGCTACTACAGCTGCTGAGAGTTAATGAGTGCATCAGCCCTGTCTTGTCTACAAAACACTTTTATCTTTTCTCTTCCTCCCTACCTTTGGCTCTTATGTTCCCACTGCCCCTTCTTTAATGATAGACCCTGACTGGGCCTTGAAGGAGGGGTAGTGATATAGATGACCTATTTGTGGCTGAGAACTCCACTGACACTTATTCTGTCTGATTTGTCCATTTGTAAGTTTCTGTGTTAATCATCAGCCACTACACAAGAAATTTGTATGATAAGGTCTGAGAGCTACATTGATCTATGAATATAGGTAAACAAATCTAGAGGGCAGTTTGTTGCTGTATTTCTTTAGCAGGATAATGGTAGTAGATTAAACCCAGGAGCCTAAAGAATTTATTCTGGGCCATATTGTTGTGCTAGGAATGCATTTCTTCATGGGCAATGGACCTTAAATCCAATCAAAAATGAGTTAGTTACCCCATAACATCCATGCTACAATTTCATTCCTGGGCATATCTTGCCATGCATCATTGTATTTCACAGTTTTCAAAGGTGAGTAAGAGTGGTAATAATATTTTCTCCCAATGTTCTACATACCACTTCCCAATACTATGAAAGCTAGTAGAGAGGAAGATTCCAAGTCAGTACCAATTTGATCTTTCTATATCCTAAGACCAATGTTTATAGTGTATTCTTACCATTAACTTCTGATGGACAATCAACAACAACATCAATAGCTTATATTGTTTTGGGATCTCCAGGACACCGATCATCAACAATTTGAGGAAAAGTATCTCTTACCTGGCACTGGAACTATTGATTTTTAAATCATTCTTAGTGTTAGTTGTCCTTCTCCCAATCCTCTCCTTTGCCCTAAACACACACTCTCTCTCTCTCTCTCTCTCTCTCTCTCTCTCTCTCTCTCTCTCTCCCCACTTAAACTCTCCACATTATCCCCCTTGCACTAATGTATGTGTGTCATGATTAAATCTCTATTCTGCATATAAGATAAAATACTCAATAGTTGTCTTTCACTTTCTCATTGCTTTTTCCTGTTTCTCTTTATCTTTTCCCTTTAGACATCATCCTCACCCTCATAGTGCCAAAATGGTGCAACTATAATTTCATTTCATACCAATAGCTTCTTCATATGAGAAAAAATATGTGACATTTGTCCTTCTAAGTCTGGCTTATGTGGTATTAGATGATAATTTCCAGTTCCATTTATTTTCTTGCAAATGGGATAATTTCATTCTTGGTCTTTTGTTCTCAGTAAAATTCCACGATGTATGCATTCCCATATTTTTCTTTTTGCAGGTATTTAAGCTAACTCTATAACTTTACTGTTAAAAATAGTGTTGTGGTAAATGTGGATATACATATATCTCTCTATTAACAAATTTCTTCAAATATATAACCAGGCATTATATGGCTAAATCATATGGTAGCTTTCTTTTAGATAGGGCAACCCATACTGATTTCCAAAATGAAAATAAATAGTACAACCTAGTAAATGTATAAGGATAACTTACTACTCACATTCTTGCGATCATTTTTGTTTTATTTATAATAGCCATGTTTGTAGAGGAATTTTAATCCAGCAATATGGCTGTTGTGGCAAGGGATTATAGCCAAAGAGCTTAAAGGTCTGTATGACCCAGATGTAATATATACACAACTTAATTCTGTGAGATAGAGGCAAACAGATTTCTGAGTTCAAGGCCAGCCTGGTACAGAGCAAGTTTCAGGTAAAGAAAAGCTTAGGTCCAGGAATGATGATATAGGCCTTTATTCCCAGCACTCAGGAGACAGAGGCAGGCAGATTTCTGAGTTCTTGTCAGTCAGTTCTGTTCAATCACTTGAGTGCAGACAGTGCAGTTTGTGGCAATTCAGTCAGTTGTCAGTGCAGTGGATTGGAGTTGAGTTTGTTCATGAGTTCATGCAGTTTAGTGCACATCAGCAGATGCAGTTGAAGCCAGAGTATAAGAAGGAGCCAAAAGATTAGAATAAACTGCCAGTTAGTTTGAAGTCAAACAGAGCAATTTGTGAGAAGCTTAGAGAACTCAGTTTGAATCAGTCAGCTTGGAGAGGAGTTTGGACCTGAAAAAGCTGAGTTGAATCAGCCATCCAGAGTTCAAAAAGAACAAGAAAGGGTAAGCTTATTCAGCAGTGAGCCTCAGAGACAATTACATCTGGAGAATAAGTTATTTTATATAAGAATATTCTTGAATTTCTCAAATAGTTATGGATGTTAAACTTTCATTCATGTATTTATCCTCATTTTGTTTCTTCCTTTGAAAAAAAAGTCTGGTTAATTCATTTGTCTAAATTTGCCTATGGATGATTTGAGTTTCTTTAGTGGGTTTTTGTTGTTGTTTTACTTCTTTTGCTTTAGTTCTTTATGGAGTTTAAATAATGATGTCTTGTCAAACATATAGTAAGCAAATTTGTTTCTCATTCTCTACATGATGGTGACTATTTCCTTTCTTGTGCAGAAACTCTTTGATTGTAGGTGATCCCACTTATCTGTTTTTTGTGGTTGCTTACAACACTATTAGAGTCTTTTTGGAAGAGGTACTTGCCTATGTATGTTTTTCCATAGTATTTACAATGTTTCAGGTCTGAACTTAATCTATGTATGAAGGATTTATAAAGTGTGAGATCTAATTTTATTATTCTATATATACATACTCATTTTCCTATCACCTCATATTGAACACTTCTTTTCTACACTCAATGTTTTTCACACCTGCATCAAAAATCTGGTGGCTGTGGCCTCACAAGTTCATTTCTTGATGCTTGTCAGTTTGAATTATCAGGTCAGTAACATTTTGCTTTTGTTGCTATGGCTCTGTAGTATGATTTGAAAAGAGTTACTTTGATACACTTGCTCTTTCTGACCAGGATTCTCTGGCTTTTCCACATATATTATGCTTCTATTTGAACCTCAAAGTTGTTTTGCTCTAGTTATGGGTAGAACGTCATTTGCTTGCTTTCTTTCTCCTTATTACTTTCTTTTTCCCCATTTATTGTATACTGCTTTACCTATTTCAACTTCCAATTTCTCATTTATCAATCTATTCCCCTAAAAAACTTCTTTACTGTGCTATCACTACGATCTGATTTTCTCCTTCTCCTCCTCCTCCTCCTCCTCCACCTCCTCCTCCTCCTCCTCCTTTTTCTTCTTCCTCTTCTTTTCCTAAAGTAATTGTTGTAGTGCTGCCTTATATTGCTTCAGTTTGAGTTTTTTGTTATATGTCTTTATTTTACTGTCCAATTGTATTGGTGAGTATGTGTGTTAATCTGTGGCATATATATAGCGATACCCATAGGTAGAAGAAGAGAAAGTTGGATCACTGGAGCTGGAATTAGAGGAAGTTGTGAGCATGTGATTTCTGGAAATTGAACTTGGTTTCACTGAAAGAGCAGCAAGAACTGCTGATTGCTGAGCCACATCTCCAGCCCACATCCTTGATTCTGTCAAGTCGTCCAAATCATAAACTAATTTAAAAGTAGATCTTTGAATATATACATATACATATACATATACATATATATATAACATTCCAGTATCTTTGGATTTGCTTATTGAGAAATTACGATTTTTGGAAGCACTGTCTTAAGATTTCATGGTTTTCTGATTGTGTGTTGCAAGTTTTATTATTAATCAATGATTTTATTTATTTGCATCCCAAATGTCACAGCTCCCAGTACCCCCTCACAGAGTTCTTCCCTCCAACCTTCCTCCTCTTCACTTCTGAGGGGGTACCCTCACCCCAGGCACTGCCCCCACCCTAGGGCCTCAAGTCTCTACAGGACTAGCCCCATCCTCTCCCACTGAGGCTGGACAAGGTAGTCCTCTACTGATTATGTGCCTAGAGCTTCAGAGCAGTCTTTGTATGTTCTTTTGTTGGTGGCTTAGTCTCTGGGGGCTCCCAGGGTTTAAGGTTGCTCTTTCTATGGGATTGAAATCCCCTTCAGTTCCTTAAATCGTTCCCCCTAAAGCTCCCATAGGGGTCCCTATCGTCAGTACAATGCTTGACAGTGAGTACATGCATCTGTCTCAGTTAGCTGCTAGTAGAGCCTCTGAAAGTACAGCCATGCTAGGCTCATGTCTACAAGAACAACATGGCATCAGTAGTAGTGTCAGGGATTGGTGGCCACCTATGGAATGGATCCCAAGTTGGGCCTGTCACTGGTCAGCCATTTGTTCAGTCTCTGCTCCAATTTTGTCTCTGCATTTTGTTTAGACAGGAATAACTTGGAGTCAAAAAATTATAAGGTGGGTTGGTATCCATAACCCTCCACTGGGGCCCTGTCCAACTACTGGAGGTCATCTCTTCTGGTTCCATATCCCAACTGTTGACCATTTCAGCTAAGGTTACTCACATTGAGTCCTAGGAGCCTCCCCCATCCAGGTCTCTTGGACTAAAGATGGTGAACATTTCTGAGTTTCCTGGCCGCTTGTGATTCCTCTGTTGAGAATTCTCTGTTTAGCTCTGTACCCTATTTTTAAATTGGGTTATTTGATGTTCTTTTCAGAAATTTTTCCTCTGTGCCAATGCATTCAAGGCTATTTTCCACTTTCTCTTCTATTAAGTTCAGTGTATCTTATATTATGTTGAGATCCTTGATCCACTAGGACTTGAGATTTGTGCAAGGAGATAAGTATGGATCAATTTGCATTCTCCTACATGCAGACCACCAGTTAGACTAGCTTCATTTTTTGAAGATGCTTTTATTTTCCCACTGTATGGCTTTGGCTTCTTTGCCAAAGATCAAGTATTCATAGGTGTAGATCTTTGATTGTATCCCATTGATCGACCTCTCTGTCTCTGTACTAACTCTATGGAGTTTTTAATCACTATTGCCCTCTAGTACTGCTTGAGGTCAGAGATGGTGATCTCTCCTGAAGTCCTTTTATTGTTTAGAACTGTTTTGTCTAGCCTAGGATTTTTGTTTTTCCATATGAAGTTGAGAATTTTTCTTTCAAGGATGGTAAATATTATGTTAGAATTTTTATGGGAATTTCAATGACTCTGTAAATTATTTTTGGTAAGATGGCCATTTTCACTATGTTAATTTTACTGGTGCATGAGTATGGAGATCTTTCCATCTTCTGAGGTCTTCTTCAATTTCTTTCATTTGGGACTTGACATTATTGTCATACAGATCTTTCACTTGCTCGGTCAGAGTTATACCAAGATATTTTATATTATTTGTGGCTATTATGAAAGGTGTTCTAATTTATATTATGCTAATTTGGATATCTTTTCTGGTTTTATTTGAGGATACTCTTACTAAACAGCTTTCTTTTGTGTTTTCAACCCTTGTAGCACTCAGAGACAAGTGAACCTCTTCTAGATGAAGTTTCTGCTTTCTCTCTAATCACTGGGAGGCTGGATCCATATGCAAATTTCTCCTATTTACTGAATCATCCTTATATTTCTATGTATCCTTCAACTGTCTATCATAAACATTCTGAAAATTGATATTTCTATTATTTATTATCGTGAAATTTCATATTCACTGTAACACATGGAGGCAGCTATTAATCCCCCAGCTTACCCTAGAATCCACCTGTGTATCACCATTAGGTTACAATTATTATTTTCTTCTGAAATATTTTCTCTCTCTCTCTCTCTTTTTTTTTTTTTTTTGGTTTTTTGAGACAGGGTTTCTCTGTGTAACCCTGGCTGTCCTGGAACTCAATATTTTCTCTTTTTAAAATCAGCATATGAAATATTGTTGCTGTTGTTTCTCCCCTTCCCATTTCCCCAGCCACCTGGTTCCACATTCATGACATTTGTATTCTTTTGCCCTCATCTTCTCTTCATCACTATTTTTTCCTGCCCCATGATCTCCTTCCTGTTCCATAGCCTAAACCACACTCACACCCATTTATGTGTATACACAGATGCATTAAAATAGGATTTGCGTATAGGAGATAACATGAGATTATTATTTTTACTGAGTCTTAGTCATTCCATTTATAATACTGCTTTCCAGACATCCATCTTCTGCCAAGTTTAATAGTTGCATTTTTTTTCTTTCATTTATCTGTGAATGAGCATCTAGGCTTATTTCATTCCCTTAGTAGTGTGAATGGAGCAGCAGTAAACATGGATGTGCAAGATTTTAGTGGTGGTTGGGTATAGTGTCATTTGGGTACATGTTCAAGATAGGTATAGCTGGGTCATATGATAGTTCCTCTTTTAATTTTTAATTTTTAAACTTGAATGAATATAACCATAATGGTTATATTAGCTTATACTCCCAATTAGCAGTGAATAAGAGTTCTTATTTAATCAAGAACAGCAGGCCTCAGTTTATAGATAACCTATATACTTGGATTTCAGAATGAAAGAACTGATAGCTATGTTAATTGACTAACCATATCAGACCTTTGACTATATTCTGTAAGGACAACACATCAAGTGTGATGATGATGTCAGGACCAGGCATCATATCAAGAGCTACCCATTTCAACTGAGTTCACAATTCATTGAAAATGTCCAACTCAGAGTAACTTTCTCTTGTTTGCATCTTTCATTACCGGTAGGTAATTAATCACAAGGTTCCACCTCAGTGCTATAGAAATATTTTCTAATGATTTATTGTACAAATAAACAAGACGAAAAAGTCTCCAATGGCATAATATGCATAATGTGCATTTTAATTAGAAGGCAATTTAGATATTTATTTAGGCCGTGCTCATGTGCAAGTTATTTCTAATGATGGAAAGCTGATTTAGTGGAACTAATTATGATAAATTACTAACGTGGTTGCAAACATTAGGTGTTTATCCAAATTTATCAATAGATCAAAAGCCAACCTTAGGACTAGTTTGGAATGCTTTATATGAACTTCTCATTGGATTTTTAAGAGATTCCCTGTTGTTCCATTTTTCTAATATAGAATATATCCTGTAAGTACATTGAAATAGTTTCAAGACTGGCAAAGTTGCTTAAATATAATGCATACGAACCCCTATCTCTTTAGACTTGGGACTTTGTACTTTCCTATAATGTACTATCATGTACTTATCATGTACTATCATGTACTATAATGTACTTATCAGAAGAACTATAGTGCTAATACAACGTTGATATGACCCATGTAAGCTACACTTTAATCAGAAATCAGCTTTATTCTGGTACATAAGGTGCTGAGCTTGATGGGGACCAGTTAGATACAAATTTAATTTCGCAAATTGTTCACTTAATTTCATATTCACTGTCAATGCAAAAAATAGTAATTTCCATATGGCCACAAATCAAGTACAACAGAAATGTACTCAGTACCACACAAAGTTCACTTTAAAATAGGCTGGACAAATGGAATATTTGTCATTTAAAACAATTTTGCTCAATAGTGAAACTGCTTGAGGCATCATCATAAAAGCACCTTGGTTGCAAGCACTGTTAAATACCCTATGGTATGGTAGAATTCCTAGTTTGGCATGATACTTTGAAGGAATGAAACATAATGGGAAAAATATCCATAAATACTAAAATGCAGCCTGTCAGGATATGCTTTAGGCATGCAGTTTCAAATCCTGTTCCTTATTCAAGAACTAAAGAAGACATAACAAATAATTCAAACATTTCATGTTCACCACTCATTTTATAGAATGCAAAAAAAAATCAAATACACACATGAAGCTACCCACTACATCTTTTGCTAGTTCGATACCCTCTTTCCTGGCCCCAAATAATCACTATTATGAAATACAATGTGTGATGTTTCCACATAGGTTTCATATTATTTTTAATTATGTTTTTATTTTTGAAGCTTGTATGTATGTATTCAATAACCTATGAACACATTTACCCCCATATCTCCCTCTGACTTCTTCATATCCCTCCCAACACACAAAGCAATATGACACAAAAAAATCCACAAAATTATCATTGTGTAGGTTTTCATATGGCCCCTCAAATGTCCCTTACTCTTGTCCTTCCCCATGTTTCTTCTCTGAACCCCTGTTCTTCTCCCTCATCTCATGTAATATTACCATTCCAGTCTCCCCACATCTCTCCATAACTATATATTATTTCCCCTTCCTTGGGAGATCCTCATATTATTCTTTAAAAATATTTGTATGTCCATAAGTACAATACTTTCTTATATTTTATATTATACTTTGTAAATTTTTCCTAAAATAATTTCTTTCATTCATTCACCATTGCATATTTTTATGCATCCACATTGCTGCACATAGGTCTCACTAAGTTATTTATATGTGTTTTGGCAAGTATTGTATCATATTTCTACAGTAAAAATTTATAATGCTTATGACTGCACATTAAGGTTGTTTCCACTTTTTGTAATTAAAAATAATGTAACTTTGACCTATATGTCCCTACTAATGTGGGTGAGTTTCTCTAAGGAGAACACATAAAAGTTGGATTTTTGTAAATATATGTGTGTATGTATGTGTGTGTTCACAAAAGTTAATGACAACTGTATACCAATTTACATGTCCATCAGCAGTGTAGGAGGATTTCTTTTGCTTTTTTTTTCTTAAAAAGTTATTCATTTTTATTCAGCATTATTTGCTAGCTCATTTCCTATAATATTGCTATTTTAATGTGGTACCAAACAAGTTAATGGAATTATCTGGGAGAACCAAATTAATTATTTCAGGGTCCTACTTAATAATTTAACTAATATCAAGATACAACGGTAAAAGAGAGGGATATTTATCTTTGTTAAGTTTCCCACTTCCTTCTGTACTGTTATGTTCACCACTTGTGTTATAAACATCCCCAATTCTCATCACAACATACTTGTTCATTGCTTATTCATTTATTAATTCTGTCAGAAACTCCATTATTCACACAAATATACTGAGTACCTTCAAATTTGAGACATTATGTAATAAGGTTTATAAAGGAAGACTTATTTTAGGTTGAAACTGAAGGTGAGTGTTGGCATGAAAAGACTTATACATCTTGTACTGTATGTTCTAACTGTCCTCTTTTTGTCAGCATATCTTGTCAATTGAGTCAAAATAAAAAAAAAGAAAAAACACAAATTAAATACTTATTATAAGCTAATATATCCATGGATGAAAGTGACCTGTTAATTTGTATATAATATATTTATATAGTAATAGTTTCATCATGGCTCTAATGCAGAGTGAATAGAAGTTAAATCAACATGAATGGAATGTAATACCAGTATGTCAGAAGAACAAAACCGTTTCTTCTGTCTACTTCCAAAATAACACTACCAAATATGGATTAATTTCTTTTCCCGTTTAGTGAATCTCAGATAAAATCAACAACTTGTTCAACATCTGATCTCAAGTGATCAAAAACTCAAATTCTGATCCAGTTCAACAAATATGTTGTCTCTATGGCTGATAGTAGGAATTTTAAACACCATGGGCCAGACAAGGAAAATGAAGTGTTCCACTCTGTTCAGGCCAGACAGACAGGATGTAATTTGCTGATGTGATATTTGCCAAGAAAACATCAAAAGAATCTTTAATCACGGTGAGTTGGCTAAAGTTTCAATGCTCATAATAGATGGTAACAACTTTAGGACAAGGTCATGATGCACAAGGCTTGATACACTGCCCAGTCTTGTTTCATATTGTGAAAGCTAAAGACTGACCTTTGCATTCAGGTTTCCACAAAAAGTTTTCCCAAGATGTTCTAATGAATGAAAAGACCAAGAAAGAAGAAACTGAAAGATCACAGGTTATACCTTGTCAATATAAGCTAATACATGTATGTGTAGGATTTCCCTGAACAAGTTGCAACTACTCTGTTTCTATTGGAAGGGACCTATAAATTATATCTAAGTTTTGATGACACCTCTCCTGGAAAGGTCTTACTACCCAAGTCAGGAGTAATTATTTCCTTATTTACACAAAACTCTGGATTTTCCATACCACAAGAGTGACAATATTGTATTAGAATTTTTCAGACTCTTATGTGTTCCCTTCTCTGAGATTGTACATTCCAAGAGAGGTAGCGCCATATTATCATTACAGTAATGGGTTTTCAGATTGGTATATAGGTTAGGGCAAAATAGGCATTCAATTAGTGTGAGATTTGTGAATAAATATTTATATGTGAATTAATGAGTGAATTTACATGTTAATGAATGAAAGAACAAATAAAAGTAAGATTATTCAAATTATCAATAAACATTAACATTTACCATACTCTAGGCACCATTATACTTTCTGTTAACCTATTTAATACTCATAAAAATCTTATGAGATATAGCAGTGATCCACATTTAAAACACAAGGAAATTGAAACCACCAATGATTCATTAATGATATTTATCTAGGAAGTACTAGAACTTGAATATGAGCCTAACCAGTCACAAACTCCAAAATCAGTGCTCTTATCTACATGAGCATATACTATAAAGAATTCTACTAACAGACTCTATTATTTGGGAGATATGGCCATCACTATGAGTCTGTATTACTGGACTTAATACATTTTATGTGTTCTAGGAAAGTATCATGTTAAATTCTGTATACAAAAAGACGTGTATTCGAATAATGTTAACACTTTTCTTTGGCTAAATTATCTTAGATTGGGCTCTGTCATCAGACAAAACTGGGTTTGAATGCAAGTTCTGACATTTACTAATAAAGTCTTGAACACACTTCCTAAACTCTGAACCCACAGGTTGTCTAATAAAGAGATAATGCTAGAGTATCTATGTCAAAGAACACTCTAAGCACCAAATTCAGTAGATTCTGTGAAATGATTAATACAGTGCCTGACATAGAGAGACTCTTCAACAAGTATAAGTAAATGTACTTATGAAATTTATTTTCTTCTTTTGAAACAATGGCTATTCCAGTGTGTTTCCCAGCAGTGTTATACAGTCTAATGGACTTTAGCGAGACCGTATGTGCAGCAACAGGCTCAACTGTGCTCTTTCCTCCTCTTTTCTCAGTTTTTCTTCCTTGCACTCCAGCTTTAAACTCAGCATTATACTAAAGTCGTGCTTTAAAAGGTCAGCTATAACTTCCAAAATGCCAGTTCCAATACTTTTTCTCAAACATCCAATTTGCCCTATCTGCTACTTCCTTTTTTCTATTGACCACTTCTGTCTTACATTTCTTCCTTCTTGGCTTGTCTAAAATTACATTCTCTTCTTGTTGCTGCTACTGTTACAGGTTCTTGAACAAGAAGCTCCTCTATTTCAGAGTTTAGAACAGAAAGTTGCCAAGGTTACAGCTCTGGCACATTCTGGTTTCCAGTGAGCTCACCCTCGTTGAGCAAACATATCTATTCCTACAGCTGTCAGAGTTTATTTTATGTCAGTGTTCCCCCAAACTGATGACTTTGTCCTCAGATGAGCTCTGTTCCTAAATCTCAGTTTCTTGCTAGATATTAAGCTTGGCATTTATCCTGTATTTTTCATATTTAATGTCTATTCCTATCTTTCCTTTTCTCAGTCAATGGCCTTTCCATCCTAGAAAGGCACAAAAGTTTGGCATTCCAGTTAAGTCTTTCATCTGTAGCTTTTGCAATATTTTCTTTGTTTAAATTGAATGACAGTTACCAAGTAGTGGTTACTTTTCTGATTCCAAACTAATTTTGTTCTCCCACATTTTTCTCGTAGCCTCAGGTTCATAGATCTAATAATCCAGTCACACAGTTAGCATACACAGACACCACAGGAGCACGTTTAAAACACTAAAAGCTCTAATTGAGCAAAATTAACAAGACTTCCCCTTCTAGACCAAACAAGAATGCTCCCTGTAGCATTTATCAAATTCTCTTTGTCTTCACCAATCTTCTTATATTAGATTCTTCTCTCTTTAGACTCTCCTGTACAAGTCTTTCTTTAAAGATATCCATGCTATATGTTTCAAAATCAAATTCATCCTTTTACTTCCCTAAAATTTCATCATAAACAACAACAATCTCCAAAGATCTCAATGTAGAGTCTCTCTCTCTCTCTCTCTCTCTCTCTCTCTCTCTCTCTCTCTCTCT
>NW_021604562.1:7490167-7541024 GCF_004785775.1 Grammomys surdaster | reverse complement strand
TCTCTCTCTCTCTCTCTCTCTCTCTCTCTCTCTCTCTCTCTCTCTCTCTCTCTCTCTCCATCCCCCTATCAGTTATTTACAGTTAAAAATATAATTCTTTGAATGGATTTCAGAGAGTATGGTATGATTCTTATATGTATGCTTTATCATGGTTGATCTTTGTGTTTTCTGAACCTCCAGGATTTCTGGATCCTTCTCAGAAAATAAGAAGCCTGAAGAGTCTCATGTAAATAGATTCAGAACCCTAACTAACTCCTCTATCCAGCCCACTGAATAGTTTGAATACGGCACTGAGCCCATAAACTTTTACCTTACTACCATCAACCTGTAAATAGCTAGTAAGTCAGTCATATAAATTGACAATTAGAAATTTTCAATTGAGATAATCTCAGGATTCCACTGGCATAGTTCACAGCAGACATAAGACACAGGTATTGAGAATGGCTGTTCATAAAGCATAGTGAGCAGTCTGTCATCATGAACTTATCACTACTAATTCACCCTTAAAATTTAAAGTGACTTGCTGATGGTAAGCATTAATAAATTCCTTCATGATAATAGTAATAACAGCATGTAGCTTGTAAAATCCATTGCCCATTTTTTCAATAACACAGCCTGAATGATGTATTTAAAGCACTCTTAAGTACAGATTAAAAATCTTTTCAGTAATAATAATTTATAGTAATAATAGTTTAGATCTCTGTGTTGAAGTTGGTTTGTTGTCTTTTAATTGTTGAATCTCTGAATAGTACCACTTATGGATGTTCATTTTTCAAAAGGAGATGGTGTTACATGATAAAGTTTCAGCTGCAGAATAGCTAGCTGCAAGACGAGTAGCTTCTGAAATCATACACCATTCCATACTCCCAATTTCAGTGACCTACACTACAAAGCAGATGACATCATACTGACTGATCACCTTCAGAGTAGACAATTTAGAGAAATATCCGAGATGAACCACAACCTTTGTCTTGGCTTAGGCACTTGGGTTTGAAATCTTGGCTTGGACATTTCCTTTTGACAAATCAGTTACCATCTTTCTCAAAAATATCTTATAAGATAGAGGTTGTAACACTCACCTATCATTGGAAGACTATGCTATGCAATATGAATAGAATACTTGTCATTGGAAGTTTTCAATATGGAGTAGTTAGTATTCTCATACCAAATTGTTATATAGCATAAGCCCAAAATTGTAAACTTGATCTTAAATAGGTAAGTTCTAATATACATGGATATATTCTGAAGAGTATTTTGCATTGAGTAGGCAATAGGAAATCAATGCTGAAAGGCCTTTACCTTTCTAAGTTCAAAATCTATAGAGAACCAGTAAGAGACATCTAGAATCAGGTGTCACCTATGTCATGACAGACACAAGTACAGTAGAGCTTAGTGAAGTCTTTTTGAAAGGGATATGGCCTGTATTTAGACATGAAAGAATAATCATTGCCAATATATAGAGAAAATAGTCATTGTCTGAGAATAGATTGTAAAAAAAAAAAAAAAAGAACTATCTGATTTTTCCATTGTAACAAACTTAACTCCCAATCCCATTAAGTTTGTGAGATAAGAGCTACCCTTTAGAGAGAAAAAAACATACACTCATTATCATGGGAGAATAGCTCAAACTGTATCACCTTTCTGAAATGACAAAGAACCATTGTAGCATTGTTGTCTTACTTTTCAGTTCCTCTGAAAAGACACTATGACCAAAGAAGCTTATAAAAGAAAGGGTTTATTGGGATTTATGATTCCAAAGAGAGTATGTGATTATCTTGGCAGGTAGCATGACAGTAGGCAGAGATGTGTGGTGCTGAAACAGTAGCTAATAGCTTACCTCCTGATCTGCAAATTGAAGGCAGAGAGAAAGAGTGCTAGCTGGGAATTGTGTGGGCTTTTGAAACCTCAAAGTCCACTCGTGTGAATAAACTTCCACCAACAAGGCCACATATCCTAATCCTCCCCGGTTTCACCAACTAGGAAATAACCATTCAAATATGTGAGTCTAAGGGGATCATTTTCATTCAAACCACCAAAATTATCTATCTAAAATTAGACTTAGAAAATTGTACCAGTCTCAAAAGTTCTTAAGGTACCAATAAACACAGAATTTAATGTTAAAAGCACAGTGCTCTTTTAGTTGAATTTGATCAACTGAAGAAAATTTCAGTTTACTAAGAGATTATTTTAAGATACATATGGTACATAAAGATTCTGGCTGCCTGAAAAAACTACCTTGTGACTCCACATCAGGAAGATGATTTTTTGCATCTTTTGTTATTATTCATATTAATGCTTTGTGTTAACATGTATGAAAGATTTCCAAAGTTTCTGTGGACTACCCACATAAAAGTACGCAGGAGCAACGTAGGGTTGACAGAATCCTGGAATATATAACTCTGTGAGACATAAGATGATTTTATGAACTTGATAGTATTCTGGCCATATTTTGATGAGAAAAGAACATAGAAAGTCATTGTACTTTATATTGAGGCTAGAGTTATAGGCATCATCAGTGTTATCATCACCATTTTTACCACCAATATCAGTATCATCATCATCAGTAGTATTTGCAGTAATACGTAAACATCCCATATTCCAAAAAATGTCATCTAGGTTCTTTCAAATATCTTGTTCTGTTTTTAATATCATGTAATGTTCAGGATGAATGGGAGTATAGTTTATAATATGCAGAAAACCATTGATTATGAGAAGCCACTATGATCACTACTAATTCTTGATAGTATAACACTCAACTAAGTATGTGCTAGCATGTTTAAAAAGAATAATTATTACGAGATGCTGGTGATATTTCTCCGTTAGTAGACTGCTTTCTTCTATTGCACCAGATGTGGGTTCCATTTCCAGTACCTCATCAGCAAGATGTAATCCAGTACTCGAAAGAGCTGGAAGCTAGAAGATCTGATATTCAAAGCTATACTTGGCTACATAGCCAGTTTGAGTCCAGCCTGAACTATAATCCACATACCTGTATTAAGCATAATAATTATCCACCTATCATAACATGAATATGCCCTAAATATGGATGTATATGTAAATGGAAAGACAGAATACTGCATCTCATTTTTTCAAGGAAAATACATATTGCACTGGAAAGGCATTGAATGAAATTGAGCAGTTCATCTTAAATCTATCTTTCTTTTCACTATCCCTTATTTTCTATTTAAAACAAACAACTAACCAACCAACCATTCTACATATAATAATGTAGGATTTTATTTTTTTCTCCAAACCTTGTTTCAAGGTCCATTAGAGAAATGTTTCTGGCTGACCGGGTTACCCAGTCAGTCCAGGACACACTCTAAGGGAGAAGTTTCCTAATTGGCTGTCAGTGAGGCACTGTTGTCCACAACCTTTCACAGTCTGTTAGCATGGCCTTCCTAAAGTAGCCCTAGAACACATTGACAGTACAGGTGCAGGGCAAAAATAAGAGGATGGAGAGCCTCCTAATCTGCTGCTTTAAAACTTGCAGATACTCCCCAAATATTTCCATAATTTGCTACAGTCGTGTGAATTGAGTAGAAGAGTTTGACAACTTTCTGTTTGGCTCAGGTTTCCACAACTGTGCTCATGACCTGATTAGCTAATGCCTAAAGGAGTTGACAGGAGTAGGCTGTTCACTAAGACAGTTCTTTGTAAAGGGAATTTAGGATTGTGTAAGGTAGTGATTAACACTAAGCACTCACAATCTGTTATGCAGGACACTATGACCTCTTATGAATCAAAGAGAAAGCAGAAGAGTGAAATCAAACATTTACAGTCTGTCCTCCAAATATATTTTCTTGTCTGTAAATATGATATTAGTGCTGTCAATTAGAATTTGGAGTTGATTTGAAAATTTGGCTTTCCTACTCTAATCCTTGTGTAGCTTTAAGTAAGATACTTCATCTGTTTGTATCTTATTGGTTTAAAAACCGGTTTGTTTGTTTGTTTGTTTGTTTTTGTGTTGAGGTGTGGTCTCCCATAGTCCAGGCTGACCTTGAACTTGCTATGTTTCTGAGATTGACCTTGAACTCCAGACTCTTCCACTGTACCTCTTCAGTGCTTCATTAGAAACACCATTCCTGAGTTACCTACAAAAATGGGATTGTCAATTTCCAACTCCAAAATTTATTGGGGGTTTATAAGTGAATTCAGGTTTACATGTAAAAACATAATACAGAATTGTGAATTTCCATAGGAAAACATTTAGCTCAGTTGTCAACCAAGATATGTTAACTTTCTCCCTTTCTTTGATTGGAATGTTTAATTAATGACTTCCTACTAGTTTTAACAAGAGATACACAATACCAGGAAAGCACGTGAAACACAAATTATCTGTCTTTATCAAACTGGTATTTCTAATCTTCTATTGCACTTTATTGATACTGATGGTTCTAATTTCCTAATTAGGGTTTCTTCGTTGTTATGGAACAGCATGACTAAAAAGCAAGTTGGGGAGAAAATGGTTTTGGAGCTTACACTTCCATATCACTGTTCATCATCAAAGGGAATCAGGACAGGAACTCAAACTAGTGGGAGCTTGGAGGCAGGAGCTGATACAGAGGTCACGGAGGGGTGATATTTACTGGCTTGTTTCCCCTGGCTTGCTCAGCCTGCTTTCTTATAGAATACAGGACCACCAGCCTAGGAATGGACCTACCCACAATGGGCTGAGCCCTCCCCCATCAATCACTAATTAAGAAAATGGCCTACATCCAGATCTTATGAAGGCATTTTTTCAATTAGTTTTCCCTCCTTTCAGATAAACATAATTAGTTTGTCAAGTTAACATAAGACTAGCCAGCACACTGATTTTCCATGGAAAATGGAATCTCTTATCATATCCACCATTCATAGAGACTTATCTCCAAATAAACATACTCTTTGGACTCTTCTTGAGTACTGATTATTAAAAATAAAATACCTAAGCAAATTTCTAACACAATCTTTAGGCTAGTAGCATTTAGCATTTTTAAAGGTTTTTATTCTGTTGCTGCTAACTGACCTAGCACTTAAGTGCCAACAAATGTCCTTGATTTTGAAATATCTTAGACTTTCAAATCATATTGCCTAGAGAGATGGAATACTCAGAAAGGAAATATGATATGACAAAAATTCAATTGAGCTCATATTTTCTCATTATTGGAGTTGCTATGTGTAGTTTAGATGTCACTAAACCTTGAGACAGGGTTGAATGCCCCACCCCCAGGAATCATTTGATCACCTTACTAATGTACTTTCTGTACTGTATTATTTCTGAGCCTTTTTAGGATAGAAACTGTCTTGAATTTTGTCATAAACCTGTAAGCCTATGCATTATATTCACCAAATTTTGTCAAAAGAGAACAAATGGATGAGAGAATGAACATTGACACAGCAATTACACATTTTCAGTACAACCTCCAAAGC
Source organism: Grammomys surdaster (assembly GCF_004785775.1). NCBI lineage: Eukaryota > Metazoa > Chordata > Mammalia > Rodentia > Muridae > Grammomys > Grammomys surdaster. The sequence continues at coordinate 7,535,612 of NW_021604562.1, read as the reverse complement.
CTCTTAGTCTCCTAGTTTATTCTCCAGTTATTTTCTTAAATGCACTGAATTAATTGTGAGAAAATAACACTTTCTCTTTCTCTCTGAGGAAAAAAAATTAATTACTAAATATTCCTAATATGCCAACTGTGCTTGTTGACCTCCAACTAAACACACAGTTCATTATTTAATCCCAGGAAGAAAAGAACAAACTGAAATGAACACACTTGGCACCCCTCCACTCTGTTTTTCTTCAGTCTGAATATATATTGCAAATGTGCCATTCTTCTCTGTCTGGCGTGCAAGCCAGAACGACTGAGAAATGATTCCCCTCACATACTGAGCCAGCAAATCTGAAGCTGGCACCATCTGAATGGCATTACCTGGGATCTAATATCCCAAGCTCAATAGGATGTTTTCACCATAGGACTGTTGAGAACTTCAAACAAGTTAACTTATACAATGCACCCTACACAGTCTCCAACACAGTGGCCATGTAGTAGCTGTGAACTACCTAGCTAATTTTCTCTTGCTTTGAATCAAAGAGTATCAAGTAGCCTTTGCACTTTTTCAACTTACCGGTCAGTGAACCTTCAAAATCCAAAGACTCATAACACTTCATTTCCTTCTGCATGATTCATCATTTGCTGTTGTTCCAATACAGAAAAAGTTTACAAAACAAACAAGAGCTGTATAAAATAAAAATGTAGTCAATGTTCTTTCTGTGTGAATATGTGTGTTTGTGAATGTTTGTGTGCATGAGTATGTAAGTGTTCATATATATGCACATGAGTGTTTCAAAGTAATTTTGAATTTGTGTGCTGCACACATAAACAAAGGCTGACATCCGATATCTTCTTCAAAGAATCCCCATTTTACGTTTTGAGAAAGAATCTCTCATTGAACCTGGATCCCACAGATTTGTCAGGCCCCAAGGATTTTCTAGATCAGTGGATCTCAACTTTCCTAATTTTGCAGTCCTTTAATACAGTTCCTCAGCATGTGGTGACCACCAACCATAAAATTATTTCATTACTACTTCACAACTATAATTTTGTCACTGTTATGAATAATAATGTAAATATACAATATGCATTATATCTGATATGTGACTCCCAAAGAGGTTGTGAACCATGGGTTGAGAACCACTGATATAGATTCTTTATCTGCAATGCTGGTATTACCAGTTCACATCTTAATGACAAGAGTTTACAAGGATCCTGAAGAAGGAGCTGAAGTCTTCATGTTTACAAGGCAAGCATTTGATTGATAAAGACACAGAGACAACTTCCCTACCCAGCCTTCCTGTTTCAAGCTATGTTTTACTTTATTTGAAGGCATCATTTCTTCTCCCTCCACACATTTTATAGTTTTTAATGTTTTCCTACCTTTAGCATTCTTTTTCTTAAGAAGAAAAAATTGTCATTTTGTTTCTTCCATGTTTGTTTCAATATTATCAAAAAAACTATTAATTTTTGCTATGAAAGAAACGTTTTATAAATATTTACAAACCAAACCATAATAATATTTTTACTGTCAGGATTTAACATTTATTCATTATTACTATTAATGTGAAGCAAAGTAGATCACTGAAGAGTTATCCAGGAGTTTCTTAAAGCTGTAAAACAATGAATCTTATACATGTAAGTGAATCTACAGGATGCATTTTTGAGATGAGTATACCTATTCTTACCCTCTAATCATCATTTATGAAACTGATATTTTTCAGTTTGAATCTGTTGGTGTATACTGAGTTGGCACCAGGTCTCTCTGACCTAGAGGAGGCCTTATGAATTGTAGTCAAGATAATCCTCTCAGAACCTGTACAGTGATTAAGATAATGGAAGCAACAGATGCTTTGCATCAAATAAAACACAGCAATTTATCTATTGTAACCTTTTCTACCCTGTTATCCCAGTAACTATTAGAACATTTTGTCAAATATCTAAGTAAGATGTTTCCAAGTTTTAGAGAAAGGAATGATGTTATACTATGAGAATTCTCAGATTAAACACCAAAGAATATGGTGGCCACAGGATAAATAATACAGTGACCATATGTTACTGCTAAACACGAGTGTATTAGAAGTAGTCCCACTATAAAACACAAGCAGGCATGCTGATACATATATCAGTAGCATTGTAGAAGTAGATGAGACAGAAGTTCATCAGCTGAAGCCAGTCTGGGTTGCATAGCACAACACTATCTCAAAAATAGAAGCAACAATGACAGAAAATCAAGAGATGTTATTATCTTTATCTATAGAACGTTTCTGTCATTCTCAAGGTGATCAATACGATAATGTAGGCATGAATTAATAGCACAATTAGTATAGAATTTGCATTGTAAATATACTGTAGCTTTTTCATTCGAAATGTTTGCCCTGGCTATGTACATTTTTTTTATTGGTTAATTTACTTATTTACATTTCAAATGTTATCCCCTTCCTTTTCTTGATTTCTCTTCCTCAAACCCTCTATCCCATCCCCTACACATACACATCCTTCTATAAGGATGCCTCCCCACCCATCCACCAACTCCTGCCTCAGTATCCTAGCATTCCCTTACACTGGGGCATCGAGCCTTCACAGAACCAAAGGCCTCTCCTCCCATTGATGCCCAACAAGTCCATCCTCTGCTACATATTCAGCTGGAGCCATGAGTCCCTCCATGTGTACTTTTTGGTTGGTGATTTAGTCTCTGGGAGCTCTGGTGGGTCTGGTTAGTTGATATTATTGTTCTTCCTATGGGGTTGCAAACCCCTTCAGTTCCTTCAGTCCTTTCCCTAACTCCTCCATTGGGGACCCCGTGTTCAGTCCAATGGCTGGCTGTGAGCATCCACACCTGGATTGGTAAGGCTCTGACAGAGCCTCTCTGGAGACAGCTATATCAGGCTCCTGTCACCAAGCACTTCTTGGCATCAGCAATAGTATCTGAGTTTGGTGGCTGCATACGGGATGGATCCCCAGGTAGGGCAATCTCTGGATGGCCTTTCCTTCAGTCTCTGCTCCAAGCTTTGTCTCCTGTATTTGTCCCCTATATTTCCTTTAGACAGGAACAATTCTGGGTTAAAATTTTTGAGATGAGTGGGTGACCCCATCCCTCAACCAGGAGCCCTGCTTAAACTCTGGATATGGTCTCTACAGGTTCTCTCTCCCCTTTGTTGGGTATTTCAGCTAATCTCATCCCCATTGGGTCCTGGGAACCTCTTTCTTTTCTCGCATCTGGGACATTCTGGTGAGGACACCTAATTCCCCATCCCCCATTGCTACATACCCCTGTTCAATCTCTGTAAGTGTTCCCTGTGTCCTCCCTTACCTGATCCTGCCCCCTTTGCCCCTTACCTACTCCCTTCCTCCAAAGACCCTACCACCCTCTACCTCTCATGAGTATTTTGTTCCTCCTTCTAAGTAGGACTGAAGCATCCACACTTTGTCTTTCTTCTTCTTGAGCTTCATATGATCTGAGTTGTATCGTTAGTATTCCAAACTTTTATCCTAATATATATTTATCAATGAGTGGATACCATATGTGTTCTTTTATGACTGGGTTACCTCACTCAGGATGATATTTTCTAGTTCTATCCATTTGCCTATGAATTTCATGAATTCACTGTTTTTAATAGCTGAGTAGTATTCCATTGTGTAAATGTACCATAATTTTTGTATCCATTCCTCTGTTGAAGGACATCTGGGTTCTTTCCCTGATGACTAAGGATGTTGAACATTTCTTTAGGTGCTTCTCGACCATTCAAGATTCTGCAGTTGAGAATTCTTTGTTTATCTATGTACCCCATTTTTAATAGGGTTATTTGATTCTCTTTATTTATTTTATATTATTTTATTTTTTGCATTCCAGTCTTTACCCTACTCCTGGTTCACTGTTCCACGTCTCCTCATTCATTTTTTAAAATCACACTTAAAATCACAATAGAAAGAAAAATTTGTGGCAAAGCTACATATAATACTAATTTTATTTATTTACATCCCAAATGTTGTCCACTTTTCTTGTTCCCAGTCACTGTGTTCTACCCCCTATACCCCCTCCCCTTCGCCTCTGAGAGGGCAACACCCCCCAAGTTATCCCTCTACTGTGATGTATCATGTTTCTTTATGGTTAAGTACATAGTCTCCCACTGAGGCCAAACAAGTCCTCTGCTACATATGTGCCAGGGGCCTCAGACCAGCCCATATATGTTCTTGGGTTGGTTGCTCAGTCTCTGGAAGCTCTCAACAATCTAGGTTATTTGGCACTGTTGGTGTCCTGTGGGATTGCTATCTCCTTGAGGGCCTTCAATCTTCCCACTAACTCTTTCATAGGGGTCACAGACCTCCATGCAAAGTTAGACTGAATCTGTCTAAGTCAGCTGCTGGGTAGAGCCTCTCAGAAGGCAGATATACTATGTTCCTGTCTGGAAACACAACATAATATCAATAATAGTGTGCTGGATTGGTGTCTGCCCATAAGATGGTCCTGATTTGGACCTGTCCCTAATCAGCTGTTCTTTCAGTCTCTGCTCTATCTTTGTCTCTACATTTTTTGTAGGCAGGAACAATTTTGAATCAAAAGTTTTGTATCTAGGTTGGTGGTCTCATTACACCACTGGGGGCTCTGTCTGGCAACTGGAGGTAGTCTCTTCAGATTCCATATCTCCACTGTTGGGCATTTCTTCTAAGGTCACTTGAATTGAGTCCAGCAAGCCTCCCTCATCCTAGGTCTCTGTGACATCCTAGAGAAATCCCCCCAACACCTACCCCCAGCAGCTGCATATTTCCATTCATTCTCCTGGCCCTTTGGCCTCTCTCCAGTCTTGATCCCCTCTTTTCCTTCCCCCTCCACTCTCCCACCCAGATTCCTCCCTCCATCTGCCTCTCATGATTATTTTTTCCTCCTTCTAAGTTGGATTCAAGCATCCTCACTTGTACCTCCCTTCTTGTTTAACTTCTTTGGGTCTGTGGTGTTTATCATGGGTATTCTGAACTCTTTGGCCAATATCCATGTATCAGTGAGTATATACCATGCCTTTTGAGTCTGGATTACCTCACTGAGGATAATATTTTCTAGTTCCATTCATTTGACTGTGAAATTCATGATGTTCTTGTTTTTAACAGCTTAATAGTATTCCATCATGTAGATTTACCACATTTTCTTTATCCATTATTCGGTTGAGGGACATCTGAGTTGCTTCCAGTTTCTGGCTATTATGAATAAATCTGCTATGAACATAGTGGAGCACACCTTCTTGTGGTATGGTGGAACATCTTTTAGATATGTGCCCATGAAGTGAGCACATGAGTTTTTTGGAAAGTCAGTTGTCTTGGATGATGTTATGCTGGGACAGACATGTGAATGAGTGTTTTCCTGAAGCAGACATGGGTGAAAGGATATTTTGCTAAAGCAACCACATGAAATGATTTATGATGAAGGAGTCTTCACAAGTATTGGTTCACCTTACATTGCATTGTTGAGCTCCGTTTGTCATTAATCCATAGAAAGAAATGCAGCAGAAAACTTCTGGTGGTACTCTGGTGGCTTATTGCCACTTCTGCAAATTCAGGCCAGTTGGCAGAGTGATGTCAGCTGGTACAGACTCATGTAGAGTTTTGCTAAGACAGACTCATGTGCTGAGGTAAAACATGTGGTAGATGTTGGAAGATTCATGATGTTTGGAGGGAGTATAAATAGGAATCAACAGACAGTGGTGGAGACTGGCTTGGATAGCTAGCTTGCAAGGCATCATAGGTGTCCAGTCTGCTGATCTTCACTATGTTGAAAGAGGCATGGAAGAGAACTTCTTATGTCCTCGTTGGTCTTTGCTCTCTCCTGCTGACAGGATTAGGCAGATTCTACAGAGGCTAGGTTCTGTCACCACTGCTTATTCATGTTTGCTATCCTGACACTACTGAACTCCACTGCTGGTATATACGAGAAGTATTTATGAGTGGGTGGGGCTGCTGCTGAATACTGAGAACTAAACTGCTGATTTCCTGACAATGCAGAATGGATTTGCTCCAAAGAACAATTTCTAAACAGGTCTACCTCACCCATATCCTAATAACCTTTCTTTTATACTACCTTTGGTGGGTTGTAGGCTAGAAGGGAGGTTAAAGAATTTAAGAACAGTTATCAAAAATAGTCTTTGAAAAATCAAAGCTACATGCCCAGGAGCAGTATATCTGGGTCTTCAGTTAAAACAATTTCCAATTTTCTGAGAAACTGCCATATTGATTTCCAGAGTGCATTTACAAGTTTGCAATCCCACTAGCAATGGAGTACTGTTCCACTTTCTCTATATCTTTGCCAGCACGCATTGTGCCTTGTGTTTTTGATCTTAGCAATCCTAGTGTAAATTAGAATCTCAGGGTAATTTCCCTGATGACTAAAGATGTTGACCACTTCTTAAGTGCTTTTTTGTTATTTGAGATTCCTTTGTTGAGAATTCTCTGTTTAGCTCTCTACCCCATTTTTAAATTGGGTTATTTGGTTTGTTGGAGTCTAACTTCTTGAGTTGTTCATATATTTTAGATATGAGCCCTCTGTTGGATGTATAGTTAGTGTAGGTCTTTTATCAGTCTGTAGGCTGCCAGGTTTTTTTTCCTGTTGACTGTGTCCTTTGTCTTACAGAAGCTTTTCAGCTTCTTGAGGTCCCATTTATCAGTTGTTGTTCTTTGAGTCTAACCATGGGTGTCTGTCTATTCAGAAGTTTCTTGTGTGCCAATGCATTCAAGGCTCTTTCCTACGTTTTCTTCTATTAAATTCAGTGTCTGGTTTTATGTTGAGGTCTGTGATCCATTTGGACTTGTGTTTTCTTCAGGGTGATAAATATGGATCTGTCTGCATTCTTGTACATGCAGACATCCAGTTAGACAAGCATCATTTATTGAAATCTCCCTGTTTCATTGTATGATTTTTGGCTTCTTAGACATCAATCAAATGTCCATAGGTGTGTGAGTTTATTTGTGGGTCTCTGATTCTATTCCATTGATACACCTGTCTGTTTCTATACAATGCACTCTTTGCTACTGTTGCTCTGTAGTGTAGCTTTAGATCAGGGATGGTGATACCTCTAGAAGTCCTTTGTTTTGTTCAGGATTGTTTTTGCTATCCTGGCTTGTGTGTTTGTTTGTTTTTTCCATGTGAAGTTGAGACTTTTCCTGTCAAGATCTGTCAAGATCTGTCAAGAATTGTGTTGCCATTTGATGGTGATTGCACTGAATCTGTAGATTGTTTTTGGTAAGGTAGCTATTTTCACTATGTTAATCTTACTGATGAGCAACGAAGATCTTTCAGTCTTCTGATATCTTCCTCAAATTCTTTCTTCAATGACTTGAAATTCTTGTCATACAGGTCTTTTTCACTTGCTTAGTTAGAGTTACACCAAAGAATTTTATATCACTTGTGGCTTTTATGAAAGATACTGTTTCCCTAACTTCTTTTACAGCCTATTTATGGCTTGTATAGAGGAGGGTTACTGATTTCTGTGAGTTAATTTTTTATCCAGTCACTTTGGTTAAGGTGTTTATCAACTGTAGAAGTTCTCTGGTAGAACTTTTGGGATTACTTATGTATACTATCATATTATCTGCAAGTAGTGATACTTTGATTTCTTCCTTTCCATTTTGTATCCTCTTATCCTCCTTATTGTTCTAGCTAGTACTTCAAGTACTATATAAAGAAGTATAGGGAGAGTTTGTCTCCTCCCCAATTTTAGTGGAAATGCTTTAGGTTTCTCTCCATTTAATTTAATATTGGCTGTTGGCTTGCTACATATTGCCTTTATTTTGTTTAGGTGTGTGCCTTGTATCCCTGACCTCTCCAAGACATTTAACATGAAGGGGCATTAAATATTGTCAAATTCTTTTTCAGCATCTAGTGAAATGATCATGTGTGCTTTTATCTTTCAGTATGTTTATATTATGAATTACGTTGATAGATTTTCATATATTGAACCAGACCTACAGCCCGGGATAAAGCCTACTTGATCATGATACATGATCTTTGATCTGTTCTTGAATTATTTTTTCTAGTGTTATACTGAGTATTTTGCATCAATACTCATAAGGGAAATTGGTCTGAAATTCCTTGTTGAATCTTTGTGTGGTTTAGGTATCAGGGTGACTGTGGGCTCATGGAATGAGTTTGGCAGTGTTGCTTCTGTTTCTACGTACTGCAATAGTTTGAGGGATATTTTCATCAGCTCTTATTTAAAAGTCTGGTAGAATTCTGTACTAAAACCATTCGGCCTGAGGCTTATTTTTTTTTTTTTGGTTGTAAGATTTTTAATGCCTATTTCTATTTCCTTGGGAGTTATAGGACTGTTCAAATAGTTTACATGACCCTGATTTAGTTTTGTTAATTGGTATCTGTCTAGAAAATCATACATTTTATTTAGATTTTCCAATCTTGTGTAATACAGGCTTTTGAAGTCTGACCAAATGGTTCTTTGAATTTCCTTAGTGTTTACTTTTATGTCTATCATTTCATTTCTGACTTTGTTAATCTGGGTACTGTCTGGCTGTCCTTTTAGTTAGTTTGGCTAAGGATTTGTCTGTCTCATTGAATTTCTCAAAGAATCATCACTTGGTGACATTGATTCTTTGTATTGTTCTCTTTGTTCCCAAAAATTTATTTCAGCCCTGCATGTGATTATTTTCTTCAGTCTTCTCTTCCTGGCTGTACTTGCTTCTTTTTCTCTAGAGCCTTCAGATGTACTTTTAATCACTTAGTATGAGAACTCTCCAATTTCTAGTGTCCTATGTAGAGCTAGGTTAGTGGAAAGGTATTGTTTGAATTTGGTTTTGTCATGGAGTATCCAGGTTTCTCCATGTACAGTTATTGAAAGTTGTGCTGGGTTTAGTTGTCTGGGCTGATATCTGTGGTCTCTAAGGGTTTGCAGTATCTCTGCCCAGGCTGTTCTATCCTTTAGATTCTCAGATGAGAAATTGGGTATAATTCTTCTTTTGTTTGTTTGACTAACCAAACATTGAAGTATTCTTTTATTGTTATTTTAGTTCATAATTTGAGACAAGGTCTGTTCTGCATAGCTTCGGCTGATCTGGAACCTGTTCTGTAGATCAAGCTGGCCTTGAGCTAAGAGAGACTCACCTCTTTCTGCCTCCTAAGTGCTGGGAATAAAAAGGCATGCACCATCTAGCCTGGCTAATTTTTCTTTAATCTTTTTTTTACAGTCCAGACTTTATCCCCTCCTAGTCCATCCTCTGACTGTTCCACGTCCGATACCTCCTCCCCTCCTCATCTCCAAAAGGATGCCCTCACCTCCACCTCCACCCCACCAGACCTCCCACTCCCTGGTGCCCCATGTTTCTCGAGGATTAGGTGCATCTTCTTTGACTAAGTCCAGACCTGGCAGTCCTCTGCTGTATATGCATTGGGGGCCTCATATCACCTGATGTATGCTGCCTGATTGGTGACTCAGTGTCTAAGAGATCCCAGGAGGCCAGGTTAGTTGAGACTGCTGTTGAGACTCCTATAGGGTCATCCTCCTGCTCAGTTTCTTCTACCTTTTCCCTAATTCAGTCACATGGGTCACCAGTTTCTGTCCATTGGTTGGGTGCATCTGACTCTTTCAGCTGCTTGTTGAGCCTCTCAGAGGACAATCATGATAGGCTCTGTAAGCATACCATAGCATCAGTGACTTGGGGCCTCTCCCTGAGCTGGATCCCAATTTAGGCCTTCACTGGACCACCTTTCCCTCAGTCTTTTCTCCATTTTTGTTCCTGTAGTTCTTTCAGATAGGAACAATTCTGGGTCAGAGTTTGTGACTGTGGGATCCAAACCAATTCCCCCAGTTGATGTCCTGTCTTTCTACTGGAAGTTGACTACAAGTTCCTCCTCCTGACTGTAGGGAATTTCATCTAAGGTCCTTCCCTTTGAGTGCTGAGAGTGTCTACCACCTCCCAGGTCTCTGATACATTCTGGAGGGTCCCCTCACCTCCTACCTTCTGGGGTTGCCTGTTCCAATTCTTTCTGCTGGCCCTCAGCACTTCACTCCTGTTTCCTCCCCCATACCTGACTATATTTGTTTCCTCTTTTAATGCCTCTACCTGGTTGAATGTATTTTCCTTAAAGGATTTGTTCTTGTCCTCATTAAAGTTTGCTATCATCTTTATAAGACTGAATTTAAGAACCTTTTCTTGTGCTTCAGCTTCATTAGAATATCTAGAGTTTCTTGTAGCAGGATAGCTGGGCTCTGATGCTGCCATATTGCCCTAAGTCTTATTGATTATGTTCTTATGTTGCCCTCTAGACACCTGATTTTCCCTGGTGTTGGCTGGATAATACTGATAGTTTCAGGAGTTCTCAGGAAGGTGGGGTGAGCCATAGGCCAGACAATGGAGATCAAAATACCCTACTCTGTTGACTGTGTCTCAGGGAGATCCCACTCTGAAGGCTGTGTCCCACTCAGTCCCAGCTGGGGTGATGAGTAGATCCAACTCGGATGGGTGTTTGGCCAGGTTTCCAAGCTGGTTAGTTTGGGGAGCCCCAAAGGTTTCCATGGGGAAGCACAATACTCTTAGGGTCCCATAAGTCTCCACCAGACTGGTGAGCAAGACCAGAGCTAAACAATCCAGTACTCATTCCTTTGCAAACCATATTCTCACTCTAATAATCCACACCCACTCCATTTGAATTTATAAGGGAACTCCCAGACAGTTCCAATTCACAAGTAATTTTATTTCTCTTGTACTCTATCAACACTTGTTATTCAAATTCCAAGGCCTGATCCTTCCAAGTTCATAGGTTGTTTAAGAAATCCAGTGGTTTTTCAACTTAGGTTGTATATGTCAATTTGCCAACTTTCTATAAACCTCCCCATAATGCTCCCTCAGATAGTTCTTGGCACAGAAGGTTTTTGTCATATAGAATTGAGTGGAATAATCATGGGGAATGATCAATCCTTCCACTTCAAACATTTTTAGGTTCTTTTTTGTAAGACATAAGTTTATTTGTAGGGTACTATGTAAATTTTCTAGTGTGTATTTGGCCATTTTCAAATAGTACATTTTGAGCGTCAAAGAGATTTTGAATACATTGGGGCTCAGAATGGAAAATGAAATAGTGAAGACAAAGTTTTAATATTGTTGGCACTATTTGGAATATAATGAGAAACACAGACAATAAACAATCAACAGATAATTATGAACTATGAATACAATTAAGGAATATTACAGAGGATATGAATTTATAATAGCAGGAATTTGGTTTACATGAAGAGTGTTCAGGGAAGGTTTTTGAGTGGGAATAAATTTTAAACACAAATAAAAGAAAAATAGCAGGTGGTCAAGCAGAATCCAATATTATCATTTCATGGTTTAGGTATATGATAGATTTATTCATCAATAAAATTTAATGCTTTTATACTTGAATATTCATATTTCAGAAGTCATCTCCTAAAATATATTACTATGAGAAATGTTTGAAAAATATTTGGATGATAATTGTTGGAAAAAAACTCAATTCAGTCTTAAATAACATAGTTCATTGTTTCAACCATTCCAGTAAAACTATTTATTACTGAAAAATGTGTGAACTTCTTATAAGGCAGGAGAATAAATTGAGGAAAGGCATTGAAATGTTTCTCACAGAAATGGTCAAGTCCATTATCCCAATTCATGGGATGATGAACAATTTCAGTTCTCTTCCTGTGTGTCTTTATCAATTATACCATATTTTCAATCTTATTTGTGTGTACTTGATAATTACTGCAATAAGAGATCAAAATCATTTAAATGGCGCATCACTGTTACAAATAAAAAAATGCAAGGAGGATCTCCTCACATGTTCAGTCGGTATACACTAAGCTGAGATGAATGGTCCTCACTTTAAAACTGAGATAAAATGACTTAAGATCACCCCAAGGTCAATTTAAATTGTGCTGCATCAGAAAACAACAAAGGGAGAAAGCGAAGCAAGGATTTGAGAAGGACTGTAATTTTAAAAAAGATTTGCTAGAGGAAACTACAAAAATTTAAAATAGGATATTATTTGTGAAAAAATTAATAGAAACTTAAATTCTTGAATAAGCATGTGGATTAGAAAACAACAACAAAATAACACATTTAAGAAGGAAATTTCTCCCACTAAAGAAATGTAAGGAATGAAATAATACTGTGACTATTTTAATGATATTATAAGGTTTGCTGGGGAATTAAATAGTGAGTCTTCTGTAAATGTTATCATATGTTGCTTCTATAGACCCATTCAAAGAAAAATGCCTACAACTAAAAAATACTCTCCTAGCAAGAACTTTTTTTGAAAAATGCATATTATGAAATTGACAGTAAATTTCAATTTCCTATGACAAACATATTTAGACAGCCTCTGATCTTACCATTTTCTCAATTCTAGGGATTGTTTGACAACATGCAGTGTCAACGTGCAATAAGACCTATCTTTTAAAGATGGAATTTTGTGCAATCTAGTCAAAATTTTAATTTTATAATGATAACATACAAATCAAAATCTCTCATAATACTATATAGCTTTTCATTCCACATAACCAATGTTCTTTTGGTTCTCTGTACTTAATTTATAAATACTATCTAGCTAGTCCTATATATTTAATTTATAAATACTATCTAACAACAACAAAGAACAAGTCGTCAGATCTTTGCATTCCTAAGGGCTCCTTTGCTAAAAGAACTGTAGAAAGAGAAGGGATATCATGGTTCACTGAAAAGTGCAAATACGCAAACATCTGAAGCAATAGAAAATGCAAATTAGAGTTATACTTTGAAAAAATTGAGTCTTCGCAAATGCTGATATTTCTTATACATCTTATTGGAATCTGACAAGAACATTCTACCATGAGACTATAGGAAGTAGAACTTCATATATGGTTAGTGGAAATTCAAAATCATATATTTTTCATGGAGAGGGAATATGTTTGTCGCCATTTACTCAAAAATCTTAACTCTAGAGCTCTATCCAAAGATGCAGTGTCAAGAAATGTAAAATGACAAATGCCAAAAATGATGTAAAGAGTGGGAACATCTCACATGTTATTAGTTGAGAAGGGGTTGAATAATAGGTAACATTTACATTTGGAAGCCACAGGAAAGGAATGAAAGCAAGGCTGTATATAGTACTCTGGCATGATTTCAGAATAGAACATTTTGTAAAACAATGTAAAAGTGAGAACATTGTGTTACACTATGCTAAGTTTATATAAGAAAGTGAGAATGGTTCAGAATTATGAATACCTATATCTATACACTTGCTTATACTTTTAAAATGCACACTATAAAACCGAAAATGTTAAAATGCTTTTGCAGCAAAAATGAACTGATAATTGATAACAAAATAGTTTTTTAATGCTTACTTTATGCAGCTCTTGTGAATGTAGTGATTTCATGTGTGCTTCTGACCTGTCAGATCTGTCAAATGTTTAGCTACAAAGCTTGACTATTTCTGGCTCTTAAAAGCTTAAAAGCTCTTAAAAGCTCCTCTTCTTCAGTGGTCCTTGAGGCTTATAATTGATGGCCACTGGGGGAGGAAAAGTAAGTTTTCTTAGAGGATGCAATCTCTGAGACTACTCAGGCTCCTTTAAATGGCCTTATACTGTGTGCACACAGGAAGTTCTAGGCAGAGCACAGGGTCCCCAATTGAGAAGTTAGAGAAAGAACTGAAGGAGCTGAGGGGCTTTGCAACTCCATAGGAAGAACAGTATCAACCAACCAGACCTCCCAGAACTCTCAGGGACTAAACCACCAACCAAAGAGTACACATGGAGGGACCCATGGCTCCACTCTCATATGTAGAAGAAGATGGCCTTGTCGGGCATCAATGGAAGGAGAAGCCATTGGTCCTGGGAAGGCTTGATGCCCCAGTGTAGGGGAATGCCAGGGCAGGGAGGCAGGAGTGGATGGGTGGGTGTTTGGGTGAGTACCCTCATAGAAGCAGGGAGAGGGAGGATGGGATACAGGGTATCTAGAGCGGAAACCAAGAAAGGGGAAAACATTTGAAATGTAAATAAATAAAATACCAATAAAATTAGAATAATGAAAAAAGATAAAACAAGAAAGGGAACACATGAATTTGGAATTGAAAATGGAGGAACAGAGAGGGAAGGAAATGGAAAAGAGGGAATGAGGCATGGATTTCATGAACACACATTACAAGTACATATGAAATTCTCAAAAAAAAAAATACAACCTAGTACCAGTAGACACTTCCTTTCAAACTGTTGGCTAAGGGAGTCTGAAAGACTTCTTAAACAATATAGGACATTAGCATTGCCCTTGTTTGCCTCCCAGAACTTGAGAGTAAGTTTTTCCTTCTGAATACAACACATACTTCAGACACAGACAAACGTGGAAATCTCCCCAGTACTAGTTCTGATAGTATCTTTGCAAGCTGAAAAGGGAGCAGAGTAACTGTTCAGGATGCCTATGAAACACAGTAGCAAGATATCCCTGATGTTGCAGCAGTAGCATTTATATCTTGAGAGTAACTAATAACTTTCTGATCAGACTGAGGACCTACAGAAAGAAGGAAATTCATATCTGATGCTACAAAACTAGCCAACTACCCATAACTCACCGGTGAGTCTACAGAATCTAGAGGAGAACCAACTACTGCCAATTTCCCTAACCAGTATAATTTTGAACTGCATTCTGCATACTTTCCTTTAACCTATGGTAAGTGTAGCTCTTACCCCTCATCAACAAAGCTTCTTCTTACAGTAGATGGAGGCTGTTACAGAAAATCACAAGTGGTCAAATTGAAGAGAACAAGGGACCATAGAGTGACCAAACCCAGCTGATACATCGGCAACACAATTTCTACACCTAATAGTCAGGAAATATCACAGAAGGAACACAAAGATTTTAAAAGTCAGAGGACCAGAAAATCTGCTACAAAGTTGTGTCTTCTATATATAACAGGGAAGTTATACTTATGGAAATTCAATAATATGGCTGCCTAAACAAGACATGAGTAATAACAGCAGTTGACACACCAGTGTGAATGGGGAAATTTCACATCTGATGCCTAGCTGAAAAGTTATAGGTAATTAGTGACTGCTGAGATAGGAGACTCAGTCTTCTCCCAAGACAAGCTCCCTAATTAGGTAACTAAAACTGAGCAGTCTGCACCAAAAACATATACAACTAACACTAACTGGACACAACAGTATTATTTATTTATTTATATGAATGTATACAATAACAATGTTATTTAAACAAAAAAGAGAATAAAACAAGTAACAGAAATAATAGATGAGAGAACGAGGGCTTGGAAGTAAAGTAAAGGGAGCAATAGAAGAAAACAAGATAGGGAAGAGGGACCAAAGACTATCATGGTATATTACACATATATGAAATATCATATTGGAACTCATTATTTTGTACAGTTAATAAATGATAATAAAAATGAAAAATGTTTTCATGGCAGAAAAAATGTTTACTAATAAAAAAAGGGAACAGAGTAGTAAGGATAGAAAGAGAAAGTACATTGTTTTTTACTTGACTTTAGAACAATATAAATATTTTATATAAACATAAAATGAAACTAAATTAAAAAGTCCACTGTTGAAATACAAAAATGAATTAACTTAATTACAGAATGTTAGTGGTATAACCACAAAAAATATTTATTTTCAGAGGCTTTAACCTTCATTTGTTTAGTACACATACTTAGTCGAATCAACCCTGTATTAGTCACATTGCTATTGCTGTGATAAAATACCACAACAAATGCAATATTTAGAAGAGTTTATTTGGACTTAAAATTCCAGAGGGATAAGAACCCATCATGGTGGGGAGACTTGAGAGCAGACATCAGCCATAGAGGCTGGAGCAGAAGCTCAGAACTTACACATTGAACTGCGAGCTTGAAGCAGAGAGAACAAACTAGGAGGATTTGTATGAGAGGCTTTTTATTCTCAAAGCCTGTCCCCAAAGGCAAATGTTATTCAGCTAGGCCATATTCACTTTCTCTGCACAAACAGTGCTGCCAATCAGGGACCAAGTATTCAAATACTTAACACAATGGGTTTATTTATCCTTCAAACTACCATATATCCAAAGTAAAACATTAAAAGAAATTGTAGAGCATTTTTGAATTCCTTTCAGTAACCACATTGTTTATGATATGCATTCTTCTCTGCAATTGATGTGTTCAAGATGACATTCTATGTTTTTTGCTTAATTTTTACACTTAATTAAAGTGTAATTGTACTTAATTCTCCCTATATTCTCCTCCTTCATTCCCATTCTAGGTCAGACTCTCTTTCTTTCCCAAATTCACAGCCTTCTCTTCTTTAGTCATTGTGGTTACATACAAGAATAAACAAATCAATATATAAATATAACATGCTGAGTCTATATGCCTGGACAATCACTATTAGATAATCAATAAAAGTGTTCATTCCTTGAGAAAACTAATTATTTCTCTCTCGGTAGCTTTTAGTTTCTTCATTCACGGGTGGGACACTATCAATGTTCTCCATTTATCTCCAGATGCCAACTGTTGTTGGAATTATTCAAATCTTTTTTAAGAAACCATTTCGTTGAGATTTTATAGGTATTTTCCCCATCACAACTAGATTATGTATGTATGCACAGTAAAGAATTGGGTATAGTTGTGTAATCAGGGCATAAGACTTATAGCACAAGATAAATGAGACTAATAATTTAAAAATTAAGTAAAATTCATTTATAAGCTCAAAATGATGACATGAAGATAAAATAAAATTTTACAGGTTTTTCTACTAAAAGGGTATAAATAATGATAGTGACATTCTAAGTATTAAAGATACAACACCAGATCAGATACGGTAGCTCATACAATTTCCAGAGCAGTTTCTAAGAAGGGAAGTATGCAATAGCTCCATAGGTAATGGCCAGTAGGTTGTATTTGTTTTAAATCTAACTGTAGTTTCTCTATGATGCAGAGTAAATGGGATTAGATCATAAAAGAATAAATGTAAAATAACTGAATAGAGAATGGATAACTTAGATAAAGTTGCCCTTCCTAAAGAAGTGTCATTGGAAAATAAGCAAAGCTGTGTAAAACAAGGAAGAAAGCTCTCCTAAAATGAGTAAATTACTGAAAGAAATGGCTCACTAGATATTAAACTAAAACGGCTTTCAAGCTTACTACTAAACTATACATATCTGTTTTTTACCTCCACAGATAGAGAATCTCACAGGTATTCACTTTTTCTCAGGGAGCTGTTCATCTATGAAGAAAATAATCCATATATCAGCTTTCTTCACTGTAATAACTGAAAGACTATGAACAAACTACAGACACATCTATTATAAGAAGCAGATCTAAAAACAAGTGATTTTGAAATATTAAAAGCATAAGAGTAGATAAAGATGAGCCAGGCAAATATAAATAAAATCTGACTTGTATTGAGAAGATATTAATATTTGGGGCAAAAAGAAGATGCCTAGGAAAAATGCCTTTTCAGGGACAAGAAAGTCAATGTTTACTGATGCCTTGCATCCTCATCGAAATTTTTTTCTACAATATGCCAAGCAATATGAAACTGGGACAAATAAATAATACATAATTTACAAACTAAGCCAGGTAGTAGTGATGCATGCCCTTAATTCCAGCACCTGGGATGCAGAGGCAGGTAGATCTATATAAGGTATATATGTATGTACCTTATTTGTATTAATACCCAAACTATTAAATATAATTAACCAAAGATATAAAACAGGTATGAAAAAAGAACACACATTTTAAATTAAAAATATGATAGATAGATATAGGTAAGTAGGTAGATAGATAGACAGATAGATAGATAGATAGAATCCAAAAGAGGAATGAGCTGTCTTCCAGAATATGGATATTTTACATTAAAAATATTTCCATTTTTCCAGATGTGTAAATTTAGTTCAACTCTGATCTAAAGCAAATTGATAGTTTTCAAACTTTCAAAATTTTTTTCTGAAAGGAAATGAGATGAATTTATGCCATTAGACATTATACATATTACAGACACAACAAAAACAGGACAATAAAATGATTAAATATAAACATACCAGTGATACAAATGGGAAAGCTTGGGATATACTTAAGTATTAAGAGATATAGTAACAATGATATCAAAATGCACTCATTATAGACTATTTTATTATTTACCATGATTTATAAACATACCTAAAATATCAAATTGAATTCCATGTTGAAGAATGAAAGCAAGAGTGACTTTAAAGATAATTTCCCTTATAGCTGTCATTTTGGTATGTGTGGGAACTTTACAAACATGAAGAAACAAACTGTATATAATTTTATGTATGTCAAATGTCACCATAAATAAAATTAAAAGGTGGTAAGAAAGAAAATATTTTCAACATGCCAAAAGACTATATATCTCAAACATAATATATAATATTCAACATATGGAAAGTGAAAATAATTATTTCATAAATAAAAGTACATAAACTGAAATACAAATTTAAAATCAAGATTAATACTTAAGAGTCATACCATAATTATTGATATAATCATCCTGTGAAGTTTTGAGATTATAGTTGAACAGGGATTTTCACAAATTTTGATATGAATACAAATTGCAAAATATTACTGAAGGCAACTTGCTATATGTATTCTGCCTCACCTACCTTAAATAAAAGCACAAAAATATCTACATATCTGAGTTGGCGGTCCAACAAAACATTTTTTGAAAAATAAATAAGGTGTTCTTTTTATGTTTTATCATTAATTAATTTATTTAGTCATTTATATCTTTATCACATCTACTTCACTTTTATTTGTCTGTTTCTTTTTAGTTTATAAAGACGGAAATCATGATTGTTTAAAAATGGAGTGGCTAATAAATTGTAACATGGTAATACAGAAACACTTCCTATAGTCCCAAATTTCATAACAAACTAGAGAGTGACAGGAACTTACTCATAATGTTTTACTAAGGGAGAAATTTTTTTGCATCTATCAGATGTGTCCACATATTTTTAAATATATATTATTGTAAAAGTACAGAAACTGCCTACATATGTGTCAAAAATAATGAAAGCAAATAGAGAAAAATAACTTTCCTTCATATTTCTTATTATAGCAGTTTTGTGTTTCTGGTTCAGTGCAGGGAGCTGAGACCATGGTTATCCAGTTTTTGTCATATCCACACTTGGTGGCAGCTTCTTGAGAACAGAATATACCTTGTTTCCTGAAAGTAATCTCCTAGCATCCTTTCTGTTCTTTATTTTATTTACATCCAATGGCATGATTGCTGGTTTTTCACTAAATAAACACAAGCTGTAGTCATCTGAGACGAAGGAACCTCAATGGAGAAAATTTCTCCATGAGATCAGGCTTTAGGAAACCTGCAGAATATTTTCTTTTTCTTTTCTTTTTCTGTTTTTTTTTAAGCCAAATTTGAAGAAAGCTTTATTAAATGCTGACCTGATGATGGACATTGGCCAGGTTGATACACTGGATTCCCAGAGCGTGGACACAAATTACATTAGTCAGGTCCTTATAAAGGTAAAATCCACAAGGATAAAGTACTTTCTGCCTTGGTCCTATCAGGGAGGAATATTTTCTTTTTTTTAACATTGTATTTTTTTTATTGGATGTTTTATTTACATTTCATATGTCATCTCCGTACCCCATTCTCCCCCCTACTCAGGAACCCCCTATCCCATCACCCCTCCTCCTGCTTCTCTGCAGATGTGCCCCTACCTACCTTTCCACCTCCCCACCCTCAAATTCCCACCCACTGGGGAGTCCAGCCTTCATGAAACCAAGGATCTCTTCTCTCACCTATGCCCAACAGGGCCCTCCTTCCTTACATATACAGCTGGGGCCATGGATCCCTCCCTAAGTGCTCTCAGGCTGGTGGTTTAGACCCTGGGAGCTCTGGTTGGTTGGTATTGTTGCTTTCCTCATGGGGCTGCAAACTCTTTCAGCTCCTACAGCTTTCACTCTAACTCCTCCATTGGGAACCCCATGATCAGTTCAATGCTTAACTATGAAGATCTGCCTCTGAATATGTCAGACTCTTGCAGACCTCTAAGGAAACAGCTATAACAGGCTCTTGTCTGCATGCACTTCCTGACTTCCACATCAGCATCTACCTTGAATGACAGGGAGGTCTTAGTGATTTGTGGGTGGGGCCATTCACTCTTGGGCTGGTGGGTTCTATAAAAAAAGGAGGCTGAGCAAGCCATGGGGAGCAAGCCAGTAAGCAGCATTCCTTTGGAGCATCTGCATCAGCTCCAGCCTCTATGTTCCTGCCCTGACTTCCTCTTTGATGATGAACAATTATGTGGAATTGTGAACCGAATAAACTTTCCTCTCCAAGTTGTTTTGGTCATGGTATGTCACCACAGCAATAGTAACACTAACTAAAACAAATGGTTAATAAGCTTTTAATTTCCTTAATTTTTATCTCTATGTACTTCCTTTTATATATTACATAGACAAAATGTCTTCTGTTTTTCACTTTTAAAAGATGATTGATGTATTTATCTGTTAGTGGATGAGTATCTGCATGCATGTATTTATGTGCACTGCTAGTGTGCATGCAGAATCCATAAGGGAATGTCAAATACCCTCAAATAGTGTTATAGAATGCAGTGAGCTGCCATACGTGTGATAGGAATCCAACCCAGGTCTTCTGCAAAATCAGAGCACGGTGTGTGTGTGTGTGTGTGTGTGTGTGTGTGTGTGTGTGTGTGTGTGTTATAGAGTTATACTACATGGGTGATATTGTTATACTTCTTGGGGTGTTAATGATCCCTCCAAGAATCATATACTATGTACTACCTAATAAAAACTCCAATTCCAGGCATGGGAAATCTTCCTTGATCAGAGGCTCAAGTCATTTCTAAAACAATATAGGCTATTTCCATTGCCTTTGATTGCTTTTCAGACCTTGAATGTAAGACCCTATTGCTGAAGGCACCACAAAACTTAGAAACAAGACTTAGAGGAATCAAGCTGGAATTCACCTGTATACCTCCTTCCTGGGAACTATCTCTCATAATGGCAAAAGGTACTATATAAGCTGATAGTAGAAAAAAATCAATCAATAGTTATATCCATCTGTTAGGCCTGAGAATCACAATGACCAGTCTGGTAAGATATCCCAAGATTTAAGATTGTATCTCGGAGGGAATCAACAGCTATCTAATTAGACTGAAGGCCCTTGGAATACAGGGGATTTGTGCCTGATCTCTAAACTTAAGTATCTCTCCATGGCTAGAGAGGCCATAAACACTAGAGAGTAAACCAGAAGTATCACTTTCCTAAATCAATAGTTTTTAACTGTATTCTCAATACTTATCCTATATCCAAAGATAAATGTAGCTCTCTCCTCTCATCAAAGAAACTTTTGTTTGTACCAAATGGAGGTTATTGGAGAGATCTACAACTGGCCAAAATGCAAAGGGTAAGCTCCAATTAGTACATAAATAACATAAGCTCTAGTTCTAAGACTAAGTGACAATAGGGCAAGTAGAGGTGGATTGTAAAACCCAGCAGACCAGGGTGTCTACATTGAGACACTGTCTTCCTGTCTTCTAGAAAAGACAGGGATACTATATCCATAAAATCTCAGTAATATGGATGCCTAAAGAAGATGTAAGTAATGAAGATGCCCAGTACACATAACAAAGAGCATAGGGAAATTTTCTAAAAACAGACTCCTACATAAAGAGTATAGGTATTCAATGGCTATTAGAGAAGACAAAAACATTTTTCTTCAAATATATGACCATTCAAAGATTATCCCATCCTAAATGATCAGCCCTAATGACATGTATGTACAAACAACACTAAATGGGTGCAACAGAATATATGTGTGTGTGAATTAGTGTATGCACAGTAACATATGTGTACATATACGTGTAACAATAATAATTAAAGCAGTCGTGACTTTTAGAGGGATGGGGCATATGAAAAGCTGGTGATTTCAAGGTAGTTTCAGGTAGTGGTATAAATGGTATACATGCAGTACTCATGCATTAAAATAACCATAACTATTTTTAAAGAAATCAAGGGTCTTCACTGAAGCTGATATAAATGAATCAGATGGCACATTTTAAAAATAATTATCATTGCTATTACTTGCAGACTAATGCATTAAAATAGTGTTAATTCAATGATTAGATGAAACAGAAGTCTAAATAAATGACATCAAAGCCTAGCATAAAGGGTAAAATTGGAATAGCAGAGAGAAACAGTAATAATAATAATGCCTTGGATTTATATAGTGCTCATCTTCCCATAAGCAGCATTTGTCAGAGCCTAGGGAAGTCAATGCAAGTTTACTTTCCCAAATCTAGACTTCAAAAGCTCTCCCAAAATGGACTGGTCAATAGAGAATCCAAATTGTATGGTGAATTTAAAATTGTCCACCTAGACACATATATTTCCAGATTGTCTTTGCTACTTTGTTAAAGAAGCAGCATTCTCAAACTACAGTTAAAATTTATTCATCAACCAGTAAGGAATCTAAATAAGTAGATAAATAAATAAATAAATAAATAAATAAATAAATAAATAAGAAAAGTGGGGTATTAGAGAAACCATTTTTCAGACATGATCATTAAAAATCCCACTATGGCCATAGTTCCCTGAGTTGCCTCCTCTCCAGTGAACTTTGAACTCCTGAATAAGTTTCACACAAGTCTCATGAGACATACAGTCAGCACACTCTACCCACATTCATAGAAATTCATTATAGAATTACTTTCATCTATTTCATTAGACTTGGTCAAGAATCATGGCAAGAATCAAATAAAACCCAGATTTGGGACACTTGTTATTAGAGAATCTAATTCATTTAGTCTTGACCTACAATCATGCATTTAAGTAAACATTTGTGGCAATCTGCTATGGAAATTTCATGTCTAGACTATATGCTCTTTAAAAAATGGTCCTTTGATAGCCAGTGGAAGCATAAAAAGTTCAACTCACCCACAAAACCTTTGACCCAAAATTTTTCCTGCCTACAGGAAGTGCAGAGACAAAGGTGGAGCAGAGTCTGAAAGAATGGCCACCCACTAACTGACCCAACTTGAGACCCATTCCATGGGCAAGAACCAATCCCTGACACAATTAATGACACTCTGTTATGCTTGCAGACAGGAACCTAGAATAACTGTCCTCTGAGAGGCTCCACCCAGCAGTTCACCAAAACTGATGTAGAGAACCACAGCCAAACATTAGATGGAGCTTAAGTAATCTTGTGGAAGAGTTGGGGGATATATTGAGAGACTCAGAGGGGATAAGGACCCCACAAGAAGACCAACAGAGTTAACTAGACCTTTATGGGCTCCCAGAGCCTAAAGCACTAAAGAGCATACCAGGGTTACACCTATACCTGTGCACATATGTAGCAGATGTGCAACTTGATATTCATGTGAGTCCCCCAGAAACTGGAGCAGAGGCTGTCCCTAAAGCTGTTGCTTGCTGAAGATCCTACTCCCGCTAATTGGGCTACCTTATCTGGCCTCAGTAGTAGATGATGTGCCTGGTCCTGCGGTGACTTGATTGCCAGGGTGGCTTGGTACTCAGTGGACTCCATCCCTTTTCAGAGGAGAAGGGGAAACAGAAATGGGAGAGGCTATTGAGGGGAATACCAAGAGGAGAGGGGAGGACAGCCATCAGGATGTAAAGTGAATTAAAAAAAATTTAATGGTCTTTAGTTCCGTATTACTCCCACAAGGGAGTTATCAAATCACCACCACTTAGCTTTCTGTTATTAAATAGTGGCAAAAATAACTTCAGAAATAATGACAGTGAAGATGTTGAGTTCACATTATTCTGTGACAGAAATGTAAAGCCTACAGAATCCATTTTTATGTTAGAAACAGTTAAGAAAATGTAGAGTAGAACCAAACAAGTACTTGAAAAAAATAATGCTAGCCAATAATGTGTATTTTTAAATGTAGTTATACTCTAAAAATTAGCTAACCTAGAAAAAAAAGCTTTGAAAAAATTGAAGCTTACTAGAGAACAGCATCTCTATGGCACTGAAAGTTTCTGTGGCTACTCTAGTTTAAAGAAAGAGAAACCCTGTTGTGAATTGCAGCATTCTTTCACAAGTTCTCAGTTGCGAGAAACAATCTAGCACTCAAAGTCTTACCTTCAGATAACATTTCAAGATCCATGTTTCTTCTCAGATCCTCCAAGTCCAATATTTAATAGAAAAAACTTACCTTAAATTGTCTTTATAAAAATCTAAAAAGATGACAAAACATCCAGAGAGAACATGTCTAGTACACAAAACAGTCTAATGTAAATGACCACCTAAGGTGATACTTGTTTCTAAAAAGACCTCTTTTCTTCAAAGGAACTGAAGTATTGCCAGACCGTGCATCATAGTTAATAATGTGCCTTACAATTATTTAGTACTATGTATTTAACCTACTAGCCTACTGTGTACTCCACCTACTTAAGTTTATCATGCCTTAAAAAATAAGAGTAAATAGCCTTGTGAGGTTTTGGATATTCCATTTTTACAGCATAAGCTAAAAAGATAGTTTCAGTCTTAACATGTATACTCTTCTATGGTCCTAACTCAGAATAGAGTGTGTGTGTGTGTGTGTGTGTGTGTGTGTGTGTGTGTGTGTCTGTGTCTGTGTCTGTGTCTGTGTCTGTGTCTGTGTCTGTGTCTGTGTGTTTTGGAATCATTTGCTGAAAGCAACCAATATGTTGAAAACATTTAAAAAAACCTGCCCCATAAACATTAGAAGCATCATTTAAATATAGATTAAAATATCTGTTTGCAGTTTTGAGTGCTATTGTGTGTTAGTTGAGCTGCTAAAATAATTTGTTCCCTTATAAAATGCTACTAAATATTTCTGTATGGGACATCTTTTCATCTTCTGATATCTTTTTTAATTTTTTCTTCAATGTCTTCAAATTTTTAATCATGCAAGCAATTCACTTGGTTGGATAGGCTTGCCCCAAAGTATTTTGTATTTTAAGGCTATTGTGAAGGTTTTGTATCTCTGATTTTTTTCTCAGTTCACTTAATATTTTTATATAGGAGGACTACTGATTTTATTTTTAGTTAACCTTGTATGCAGCCACTCCACTGAAAGTGTTTATCAGTTAGTTGTAGGGATTTGCCAGTGGAATTTTTCAGGTCTCTTATAAATATGACAATATCTTCGGTAAATAAAGATACTTTTCCTTTTTCCTATCTTATTTGTACACCCTTAATCACCTTCATTTGTCCAATTGTTTTAGCTAAGACTTTAAGTACTATATTGAGTAAGTACATAAAGAGTGGACAAGCTTGTGCGCTTCCTGATATTAATAGAAATGCTTTGAGGTTTGCTTGATTTATATTGATGTTGGCTGTGGCATTGCTGTAAACTACCTTTATTGTGTTGAAGTATGTCTTGATTTTCCCAGTCTTTGCAGGAATGTTATTGTGAAGGAGTGTTGGATTTTTGTCACAGGACTTTTTTGCATCTAATGACATGATCCCTTTTAATCTGTTGACATGATAGATTACAATTTTATATTTACATATGCTGAGCCATCCCTGCATCTTGAAATAAACTCTACTTGATGATAGTGGAGATCATTGAAAGATCTCCCATGCTCGTGGAACAGAAGTATTAATTGGCTAAAATTGACCAACCATCCAGAAGTAATACACACATTCTATGAAATACCCATCAAAATTCCAGCAAAATTCTTCAAAGATCTTGACAGGAAAATTTTTAGCTTCATATGAAAACACAAATACCAAGGATAGTTAAAATACTTACGAATAATAAAAGAACTGCTGGAACTATCAACATTTCCAACTTTAAATTTTAATGGAGAGCTATAGTAATTAAAATATCATAATATCATCATGAAAACAGACATTCTGGTCAGTAAACTACATAAATCTATACACCTATGGACACCTGATTGTTTTAATAAAGAAGTCAAATGCACATTAGACAAAAAGGTAGCATCTTTAACAAATGGCGCTGGTCAAACTGTATGGTTTATGAAGAAAAGTCCAAATAGATCCATACTTTTTACCCTGCATACAACTGAACTCCAAGTGGATCAAAGACCTTAACATAAAACCAGGTACATTGAACCTAAAAGAAGGGAAAGTAGGAAATAATCTGAACTCATTGGCACAAGAAAAGACGTACTAAATAGAACATGATTACCACAGGCACTAAAATCAAAAATTAATAAATGGAACTTAATGAAACTGAAAAGATTTTGTATGGCAAAGGACATCATTTGGACAAAGCTGCAGGGTACATAATGGAAAAACAATTTTACTAACTATACATTCAATAAAGGACTAATATTAAAAATCTATAAGGAAGTAAAATAAAACAGGACATCAAGAAAACAAACAATGCAATTAAAATACAGAGTATGGATTTAAAAATGGAATTCTAAACAAAAAATAATCTGAGAAACACTTAAGGAAATATTCAACAACCTTAGCCATCATGAAAATGCAAATCAAAACTACTTTGAGATTTCATCTTATACCTGTCAGAATAGCTAAGATAATAATACAAGTGACAACTCATGTTGATGTGAATGTGAAGTTAAGGTGAATACTTATTTTTTGCTAGTAGGACTGCAAACTTGTATGCCCACTATGGAATCAATGTGGCAGTTCCTCAGGAAGATGGGAATTGATCTACATCAAGATCCAGCTATACCACTCTTGGGCATACATCCAATGGACTCTCTATCCTACCACAGAGACACTTCTTCAAACATGTTTATTGTTGAACTATTTATAATAGTCAAAAGTTTGAAACAACCTAGATGTCCCTCAACAGAAGAATGGATGAAAAATGTATATTTACACACAGTAATATTACTTCACAAAAAAAAAAAAACAACTCCAGGTATGTAGATGAAACTAGATAAAATTATCCTGAATGGGTTAACACATACCTAGAAAGACAATTATAGTACATATTTATTTATATGTGAATACTGGCTGTTAAGTCAATCACGGGCAAGCTATAATCCATAGAAACATGGTGGTTAGCTATAACATAAGTGACTAAGAGGACAAAGATAGATTGCCCAAAGAATAAATAGAATATATACCTATGGATGGACAAGAGAGTTGCGTGGGAGTTGAATGGGAAGATGAAGTAGAAGGGAAAGGGGATGATTGGCAAATACTGGATGGGACATCTAAAATCCAATGGTCATTTGTATGAAAACTTGGAAGAGAAGAAGCTTCCTATGATGTATACATATATGATAGCGATGTATTAGAAATTGCCAAATAATGATGAGACAGAGCCCCATCTGGACACATCTTGTCACCAAATGAAGCCTCCAGTCTAGGAAATAGGTTGCATATAATTCAATTGTTTGCCTTAGAGATCCCATGGGAATTTCCAAACAACCCAGGCTGTTGCAAAGGCTATTTATTGGTTACTCTCCACAAACTGAATGCAATGTCCTATTGCAACAACTAGATTCTTAGTTAACTATGGAAAAGTCAAGCTGTTGCTTATATAGAGCCTTTATCCCTGCAGGCAAGGTTCTTGGTATTGGAAGTTACTCTGCAATTGTTAGATGAGAAGCATAAACACCAACCTAGATACAAATATGTCAGTCTACAATGGTTTCCTGCTTGTAAGATATGCTAATACAATGGAGGAACAAAGCTTGTTGGAGTAGCCAAACAATATCTGATTTGACTTAAGGTCCACTCCATGAGGTGGACCATATAACCAACTCTGTTTGGGTGATCAAGAAAATGAGACTAGGTAGCCCAGGGTCCTAGAAAAAATGAACAAAATCCATTGTTCTGGTAAAGGAGGATAGCAATAAAATGAGTCCTAATGATATTTCTGCTATACCCATAGATCAATGCCTTGCTCGGCCATTACCAGAGAAACTTCCTCCTGCAGTAGATGGGAAGAAATAAAGACCCATGACCCAAGGCATTGTGCAGAGAGTAAGAGACTTTGAAACACCCAGCCCTAAATGATATGTCTCCATCAAATCTCTCACCTTAGATCCAGGGAATACAGTCTAAGAGGAGATGGAAAAATTCTATGAGCCAGAGGGGATGGAGTACACTTAGGAAATCAAGACCTTCTAAACACAACAGGGTCAATAAATATATGAACTCACAAAGCCTAAGGCATCATGCACAGAGCCTATATCAGTCTGCAAAAGATGGGGTCCTAGAGCTGAGAGGAGAAATGGACACAATCCCTACCCTTAACCCAGAAGCCATTTCCAGCTCATGAGCACTTGCAAATAAAAATTTAGTTTTCTTCCAGGGAGTCTCACGTGGGAAACAAACTACTCTTAAGGGTAGGCTACATTCTCAGTAGTAGATGGCCAACAAAACTGAACTCAGTAGCGTCTTTGGAGGTTTCTTGTCTCATAATGTGTCAGAGCTTTTCTTTTCTTTCATTTTGAAATTTTATCTTTATCGGTATTTAACCTTACAGTCCATTGTGCATATATATATATATATATATATATATATATATATGTATGTATGTATATGTATAAATGGCTTCCAGATTTGTTCTCAGACGGGACTCCTGAGTGTGTGAACGAGCGAGTCTCCACATCTTTATCTGTTTTTTGTGCTCTTTCCTTGGCTCTTTGCATTATATTTGTTTGATTTATCCCATTACCATTCATTTGTTTATGATTTATCATACTTTATTTCGTTATCTCTTGGATGCCTGTGTTTGTTTTCTAAAGAAGGATAGAACAGGGATGGATCTGAATTGAAAGGTAAGGGTAGAAGAACTAGGAGGAATAGGAGAGAAAATCATAATAGAAATATATTATATGAAAAATATTTTCAGTAACAGAAAAGTATTTCTGTAAAAGGGTCATTTTTTACATTGCGATACACTTCCTATATCATGTCTTCTGTGTTATTTAATAAGTACATAGCTACATGTTCTGTTGGAAACAAGCATAACAGACAAGTAACACAGACAGGCAAGAAGGAAAGATCAGACACACACAACAGACAGCTGATGATTCCTTTCTTATTTCTCCCATGATTATAAGCAAAGCATTTGTCTTTTCAGTATATTAGTTTATTCTGTGACTAAATGAAGGCTCTGTTCAACCTAATACACGGGCTTTAACTGATGGCAAGAGTTCACATTTTCAAAGAAAATTACATTAATAATTGTGAAACATAATTTATAAGAATTATATCTACACATCCAAAACTATTACAAAGTCGTTCAAATACTTTATAGAAAATCACCTGAAATATGGCAGAGAATTCTAAAGAAATTGCTGGATAGTATTCAGCAATGGGGGCTCTGTAAAAGATGTGACTATGATTATTAGATATACTAATTAGTTATTATCACATGACAAATCTTCCTCAAACTCAAACCTCAAAAGATTAATTCTTTATTCTAACTGTACTAGATCTTTAGTGGGGCTTGGATGCAGGTCTGCAGCATGTGTCTTTGTGCTTCTTGAACTAATTAGGTAATTGACAGTGAATTCTGTTCATGATTATGGCAGAGGTACAAGAATAACTAATCTCAAGCAGATATGCACATTCAGGGCATTTGTAGCAGCATAGCAGGCAACCTTTGATTGACTCAAACAAGCCACAAGGAATAGAGATGTATTTTCTGTGTCATGGAACCATCATAAGGGTGTGACCATAGTACTACTAAAAGGTAGCAAAAAGCTATAATAAGTAATTATTTCTAATGTAATGAGAGTTTCAGAGAAATGGCAGTGAAAACTAGAGCCTATTTTAAAGTATACATAAGGACATGGGTATAAAAAGAAATATAAGAATAACAAGAATTACAGGGAGAAGAGTTAAGACATGTGACCCCAGACTACCTTATTCATATTTCTTATTTTCAGAAATAATGATTGGGATAATTTATCATCTCTTTACTTGTTCCTTTAATTGCAGAATCTGAATCAACACAAGGTTGTATCAATACTCTCTAATATACAAAATCACTTTCTTTAACTGTGTTAGCAAGATAATGTATTTTGTGGTTTTAGCATAATTCCTGGAGCCTTCCTAGAATCATCTGTAAGGTGAGTCTTGGCAAAAAGCAAATTAAATCATAGTGCCTTTAAACAGCATTCACATTCATGCATATGCTGTTCTTTTCTATTGTGCCTAAATAAAACAAGGTACAATATATAAGCATGTTACCACATGATTCAAAATGAATGACATATCAATAACAAATGAATAACGTGGGTTTTCTTAGGTGCAAGCTTTTCATGACTCTAGAAAATATAATTTGTTACTCAAGCTACAGATTGCCTGGCATGATCTTTTAGACTAAGACATGAAGACAGGGTACTGGAAATGGTTAAGAGCAATAGCTACTCTTCCAGACAACTTGAGTTCAATTCCCAGCATGTACATAGTGGCCTACAACCACCTGTAACTCCAATTTCGGAGTTGCTGAAGCCACCCTCTGGCCTCCACTTGCACTAGACATACATGTGATACACAGACATGCATGCAGATAAAACATCTATAAACATACAGTAGAATAATATTTTTTGAAAATTAGAAATCATTGTTAACAAGGCTGTGAATCGAAGAAGGAAGGACATCTGCAAAAGACAAGCGCCTACAACAAGATGAGTCAGAGGTCCCCAAATAAAGAGCTCACATTGACAAGCATGGGCTGGACCTAGATCCTCCACACATATGTAGCAGATATGTAGCTTGATCTTCACACAAGTCCCCAACAATTGAAGTTAGGGCTGTCCCAGAATCAGTTACTTGCCTGGGAAATACCTTTCCCTACCTGAGCTGCCTTGTCTGGACTCAGAGGGAGAGGATGTGCCTAATCCTGCCAGTGACTTGAGTTGGATGATACCTAGCAGGTGGGCTTCTGCTTTCTCAGAGGATAAGGGGAAGAGTATAGGGAAGAGACTGGGTAAGAACAAGGGGATCAGGATGTAAGATGAATAAAAAAATAAATGAGAAAGAGGAACAAGGAGGCATAAAAGGTATTATCTTTCACAAATCAGTATTAATGACCTACACCTAAAAGAATAGGGATTTTATTCACATTACCTATACTCATTCATTTAGATACACACCACTTTCTTCTCATTTCACAGATAATGCAACTAAAATTCATCATGTTAAATGAGTGGTCCAAGTTCATGCCACAAAGTACACCATAAAAAAAAATCAGCCCTTGTTTTACCTTTATAAGCCCTTTACATAGATATTGGTACAACTGGCAGTTGTGGCCTTTCGTGGAGTTAGTATGAATATTAAACTGAAGAGAAATGGTATCTTTAAGTCCTTATCTGAAGTCTATATTATTTAATCACAGCCTGCTAATTCTACATAAGGACAAAATGTTTGAGAAAATCATAACACAACAATGAAATTAGAAAGGGAATGAGAAGCAGCAAATAGAGAAACTGGGAGAAGAGATGTAGCTCAACATGCAAAAGAAACGCTTTACAATGTCCTTATGACCCATGTCCAAAGTAAAAAAAAATCAGTTCTTAGCCACACTGGAGCCTTGGAAAGAACTAATAGAGACCTAAGGCTGGATGCTCAATACAATTGGCTGGCCACTCAGCCCTTGTTTGAAAGCATCTCTGTCAGAGGATCTTCCTTTTATAAGCCCTTTATGTAGCTATTGGTACAACTGGCTCCACTGGCCTTTCAAACGAATGGGTAAGCAGTGTAAATATTAAACTAGAGAAAAATGGCATTGTATGAACTCTATGTTTGTTCCTCTGCTGGCCCACTGAACACTAATGTTTGCACAAGGAACTGTTTACAACTGCTTACTCTGATCCTCTCAGCAAAGAGCATTAGGAGAGTAGTATTTGTGTAAGGAAGCCACCATATTGGGTCCCTTCAAAAAGAACATCTGATATACTTCTGCTTTTTTTAAAAAGCTGCAATGCTTTTGTTTTAAGCTTATAATAACAACATTTCTCCCTCCCTTTCTTCCCTCCAAACTCTCTCCTATTTCCCTCCCCACTATATTTCAAATTCATGGTGGTCTCTTTCACTAATTGTTATTGAATACATATATGTACATGCATGAACATACATTCCTAAATATGAACTGTCAAATCCATATGATATTACTTATATGTATATTTCCCAAGCTGACAATTAAGTTGGCACAATCTTCCTAGGTGATGACCACCTCTTCTGCTTCTAGATTTCCTCAGTTGCCTATAGTCCTTTGTAGGAGGAGCTAAGGTGGGAGGAGTAAGGAGAGGAAGAGGAGGAGTTGTGAGAGGAAGAGAAAAAAGGGAGAGGAGGAGATAGAGAGGGTAGAGATGTGGGAGGATGGAGAAGCACACAGGTATGGAGAGCACTCGTAGGGAACAAGTTATAAACTTATAATTAGGTTAGCTAATTGGGATTCAAATCTCTTTGTATGGGCATCTTGTTATTAATCATTATCACACATAGAAAGCCTTTGATTAATCTATAAGAATTAGAGTCTCATTCTCTTACTGGGACCACATGGATGTCAGAATGGTCTGGGCAATGCCCTGCCTTGCAGAGACAATGTGGAAGATTGGCAGAGCCAACTTTCATGCTGGTGTCTAGTGGGTGGCAGGGCTGGTGTTTCTGGCAGGCTGGTTCTAGCTGCAGCATACGTGGCCTCAGGCCAAGAAACATGGCGGCTGGGCTAGGCAGAGCTGCTGCAGCTTAGATAGTTGGCCTGGCCAGTGGCTGCATTAAGTAATTAACACAACAGTCCTTTGTGTAGGGTTGAAGTATCATGGGCTTTTCCCATAGACTTTGGCATATCTATTGGTATTGTTCTTGTCAGTTTATATTTGGCCTGTCTTTTTACTGACAATTTTGGGGTGTAGCTCCTAATATTACTAGAAGACCCAATCTCACAGCTAACTCCCTGATCCTCTAGCTCTTACAATCTTTCTTCTGTCTCTTATTCACTTATGAGCCTTGGGTGTAGGTAGATTTTCAGATGTATCCATTGGGACTGGGCTACTCATCTTCAAGGAAACTCTTTTTGCAACAGACTGAGATGGCTTTTGAGAAGACTGGAAAAGGAGAGGAAAAAAATAAAATTTATGGCAAACTTCTTTGTGAACCAACTTGATGCCTACTTGGAATTTCTGAATTAGAGGAATTAGCTAGCAAAAACGTATTTTGTTTGTTTGTATTTTGCTTATAAACAAGGGTCTGTCTAATCACATGTGTAAGTGATCTGAGCCTCACAGTGGCCAGGCATTTATCAAATGACTTCAGGAATATGTTCATTTAAACATAAAATTCAATACTTAAAATTCAGTCTTTCAAATTAAAAAATATTTTGATCTCTGTCAAAATCCATTGGCAGTGGAAAAGTTGTCAGTTAACTCTTTAATTATCTTTACTGCTAAAGACTCTTAAAGTCTAAAGCCTAAATTTAAAAAGATGTACACAGAAAAGGTCCATCAGGTCCATCATATCTGTGACTCTTCAACTCTGCTTTAATACTGCAAAATTATACTTAGTATTGTGCCTGTGGCAGTAGTCTAACAAAATTCTTTTGACACAACAAAAGAAAAAGAAATTGGGAATCAAATTTTGTTGATCTTAATAGTTCTCTGATCAAAGATGTTGATATACAGTGGCAGGAAATGTAGAAAAAAGATCACCCTCATGAACTATCACGAGTTCAATAGATAACTGCAATTCATAAGACCTCCACAAAGAGCAGAGATTTTTGTTGTGCAGTGTACATTCTTGAAGGGAAATAAAAATTATTATCTTTTACCATACTTTCACAAAGAATGATAACCTGGCAAACAATAAAACAAGAGGAAGCATTTACCTCCTCCTCACCTGCCTCTTAGCCTGGTCATTTTCAAAAGCACAGTTACCTTGAATCTCTCCCCTCTCACATTCTTTCAACATCTTCCTAGAGAGATAATTTGCTTCACATCTTTATTCATCATTTTATTCCATTTATTTCTTTCTATTAGCATTGTATTTGAATTACGGATAAACATACATTTGCCACTAATAGGTTGAGTTTAAGATGTTACTAATTCTCAACCTGATTCTGGCTAATGAAAATAAAATGATGTACTTACAGCTAATGAGCCTATTAGTGTTCCACCAGACACAAAGTCTATTTTTTATTCTCTTAATACAGGAATAAAGTTATTACAAATATACAGCGATATGTTGATCATAATCTGCTTGTCTAAATGATAGCATAAATACCAGAGTGAACGAGGGGATGGGGTGAAACTCTGGGATGTAGAAGTGAAAGTGCAAAGGTTTGGCTCCAGTTTCAAATTATGCACAGAGTGTGTTACTTTTTATACTTGAAATTTTAAAAAAAGCTAGAAAAAGAAAAAAGTTAAAACAATTTTTAATTCTCATAAAAGAGCTACAGTCACAGAGCCAATCACCACCTTCAAAATCTGAAGAGGTAGGAATATATGAAGATAAATAACTCAAAAATATATGTTGCTGGATTAGAAGCTATAGAAACTTCTGGCCTGGTATGGACATATCACAATTAAATCCATGATTTTGTACGATTAACATACAGTAATAAAATAAATTTTAAAGAAAAATTATTTGCTGATAAAGGAGCTAATCTTCCTGGAAAATATGGAAAATGCATAAAATTCATGAGTTAAAGGTGATAGAATTGAAA
Organism: Grammomys surdaster; assembly: GCF_004785775.1. Taxonomy (NCBI): domain Eukaryota; kingdom Metazoa; phylum Chordata; class Mammalia; order Rodentia; family Muridae; genus Grammomys; species Grammomys surdaster. Next base: position 7,501,029 of record NW_021604562.1, on the reverse strand, counting down.
AATTATATAAACACATTATTATACTAAGAAATATCAAAAATCTTCTGAAAACAAATTGTGATTGTTTGTATATGCCTGGCCCAGGGAATGGCACAATTAGCAGGTGTAGCCTTGTTAGAGTAGGTGTGTCCCTGTGGCCATGGACTTTAAGACCCTCTTCCCAGCTGCCTGGAGGCCAGTCTTCTCCTAGCAGCCTTCAGAAGAAGATGTAGAACTCTCAGCTCCTCATGAACCATGCCTGCCTGAATGTTGCCGGGTTCCTGTCTTGAGATATTTTTTGTCCTATAATATCTTCTTCAGTTTCTTTCTTCAGAGATTTGAAGTTCTTCTCGTATAGGTCTTTAACTGACTTCATTTGAGCTACCACTATATATGATGTTTGTGGCTATTGTGAAGGATGTTGTTTCCCTAACTTCTTTCTCAGCCAATTTATCATTTTTATAAAAGGGATGGGATGGGTAGGGGAAGAGGGGTGGCTCACAGAGACCAACTAACTAACCATGGGCTGGGCCTACACCCCTACACATATGCAACAGATGTGTAGCTTGTTCTTCATATGAGTCTCCTAACAATTGAAACAGAGTCTCTCTCTAACTCTGTTGCTTGCCTTTGGCTACATTTCTCCTAGCTGGACTGCCTTGTGTTGTCTCAGTGGAAAAGGATGTGCTTAGTCTTGCTAGGACTTGATGTGTAAGGGCAGGTTGGTAAGAGAAGAGGAGGGGGAAGGATTGGGGAGGGTAGTCCTGGGAGGAGAGAAGAGGGGTCTGTGATCAGGTTACAATGTGAATAAATAAATTAATGGAAGAAAAGTATGTATAAGAACAACTATAGAACCAATATGAAAATAAGTATGGTGGGGTTTTTTTCCAGAAAGCTGAGAATCTACTTTAACATCCAGTTTTACCATTCTTAGACATATATACAAAGGATGCTTCATCATACTACAGAGACACTTGCTCAACCATGCTTGTTGCTGCTCTATTTACAATAGCCAGAAATTGAAAACAACATGATGTCCTTCAACAGAAAAATGGATAAATGTGCTACATTTGCACAATGAAATATTAGTCAGCTATCAAAAACAATAACATCATGAAATTTGTTGGCAGCAAGATAGAACTAGAAAAAATATCTTGAGTTAAATAACCTAGTCCCAGAAAGATAAATATGCTATGTATTCACCTATATCTTTATATTAGCTGTGAAATGATAACCAACCTACTGTCCATAGACCCAGAAAGATTAAACTGGTTTGAATGTGAATGTACATGGATCTCTCTGGGAAAGAGAAATACAGTAAATTTTATGGGTGGATTGGGGTCCAGTGGTAGGAGAGGAAGAAGAATAAGAGGATCAAGTTGGAAGAGGAGGGGAGATGAGAGTGAGGTAGGGCATGTAGGGAGTGCAACTAGAACTTAAAAGAATTTTAGAATCATTTAAAGAGTAGTATGAAAACATAGTACAATGGGAACTTTCTAGAGTACGTGAAGGTGATCCTATTGAAGTCTCCAAATAATGAGGGAGACAGAACCTCTATTGGCCATATCTTGTCACCAAAGTACTGGGACTTTCAGTGCTGGGACTGGGTTTTATCCCATTGAGTTGTTAGCCAAAAGGGTCCCATGGAATTCCCTAAAGAACCCAGGCTCTTGCCGAGACAAAAGTTTGCTCCCCATAAACTGGCCACAAGACTCCATTGCTGAAGAGTACACCCACACACCACATTGAACATGGAGAGGTCGAGCTGATGTCTACGCAGACCCCTCAATCTCACATTCTGCTTATTGCCTCTGACATAGTAAGGTATTCTGCAGGCTACCAAAAGAGAAAAATAAATACACCTAACCACAAAACATTTGATCTACAACTATCCTGCCTGTAAAATATGCTAGGGTAACGGTAGCCCAAACCTGTTGGAGTAACCAACAAATGTCTGATTTGACTTAAGGTACAGTCCATGAGATGGAACTCATATGTTGCACTGCTTGCACAACCAAGAACCAGATTCTAGATAGCCCAGAGACAAATATTACTGGTTTAAAGAATAACAAAAATGTATACTCTGCTATACTCATAGATACCATTATCAGAGAGACTTCCTCCTGTACAAGATGGGAATAAACTCAAAGATGCACATCCAGATAATTTACAGCTCTAAATCTAAATAGGCTGTATCTATCAAATCACTCCCATCAGAGCTCAGTGAACCCTACAGAAGAGGAAGTAAAGAGAATGTAAGAGTCAGAGAGGATGGAGGACTTTTGGAGACCAAGGCCCTCAATGTTGGCTATTCATGCTCTTCTAGTGACAGAGTGAGACTCCTTTTGTAAACTTTGTAAACCCTCAAGGCCATGTTCCACCAGAGGAGCTTCAATAGCCATAATCCTCCACTAGACATCTCTGTCATAAAGGTCTCTGTCTCCAGGCTCTGTAACAGACACAAAGGTCATCTCCGGCCCCGCAGCAGGAATCGCCATCAGATTATGCTAATTTTAGGTGAAAAGTCTGAACAAAATCAACCAGTCCCTGAATAGGAAATCCTACCAATCCCTGAACTTCCCACAAAATCCACCAATCCCTGAGAACAAAAATCCATCAATCCCTAAACAGGAAAACCTACCAATCTCTGAGCTCCCCCACGTCAGGACTTAAAATCTCACTGATCTTCACCCTGGAAATCTCCAACCTATGAAACTCCATCATCCAACTGCTCTTTGTCCAATTCCTTGCTGCCCACTACTGGGAGCAGACCTGGATTCATTCTTCTTCTCCCTGGACCCTCCAATAAATCTATTTCATGAGATTTGCTGCCTGGTGTGACTCTCTCATCAGAAAAAGATAAAAAGCAATAAAGAGAAAAAGCAAAGAAGGAACAGGCCTGAGAATACCCACTCCCCTGGGAGCTGCCATGCTTCTGCTGAGGATGCTTCCTCTCAGATCTATGTGGTTCCTGGCTCCCGTCTCAGGATGCCCTTACATTGGGACATTGTCCTACCCCAGAGCTGTGTGGATCCTTACCTTTCCATCTGAGCAGGAAATCCAGTAATACTCTGAGTAAACTGAACAAGTATCATATACTCACAGAGACTAAGGCAGAAAGAACAGAGCCTACATGAGTCTGCACCAGTTACTCTGCTTATATATTAAAGCTTTCACCTTAGTATTTTTATGCTACTGTTGTGTGTATGAATGAGTGGATCTCTGATTCTTGTGTCTCCTCTTGGGGTTATTTTCCTTCTGTTAGATTGCCTTGTTCAGCCTCAGTATGATGGCTTTGGTTTTATCTTATTATATTTTATTTTTGATGCTTGGTTATCTCCTAGAAGCCTGTCAATTTTTTCTAATGAAAGACAGAAAGGAAGTGGATCCAGATGGAAGAAGAGGTGTGTAGAAATTGGGAGGAGTAGAAGGAGGGGAAACTGTATTCAGATTATACTATATGGGAAAAGAATGCATTTTAATAAAAGAAGAAAAATAAAATGAAAAATTAATACTCCAAATTTCAACCCTAGGAAATGAGTATACTAACAATAAATTAATAGTAAATAATTAATAGTTAATAGTATGTTGCTATTAATTAAGCAGTATTAATTAATTAATGATAAATTAACTCCAAAGCAAGCATAAGAAGGAAATCTCACACACTAGAGCAGAAATAAATGAAATTGAAAATTAAAAGCAATAGAGAAAAGAGACTATACTTATTACTTCTCTGTTGTTGTCATAAAATACTGTGGCCAAGCCCAACTTAATGGTAAGTTTGTTTTAATTATAGTTCCAAAGCATTAGATATCCATGATGTTCATAATGACAGGAAAGCATGGCAAACAGAGTAGAAGGATGAGAAATCATATCTCAATGTCACACAGGGAGCAGAAAGAAAACTTAAAGTAAGGTAAGGCTATAAAATCTCAAAGCCTGCCTTAGTGATTTATTTCTTCCAGCAAGGCTCTTGTTCTAAAATTACAAAACCTTCCTATACAATGTTGCCAACTGAGGACCAAGTGTTTAAGTACAGGTGTTTATGGTAGGGGTCATTTCTTATTCAAACCACCACAGGGAAAATACAATCTCCTAATTTAAAAACTCTACAAAATAAATAAACCTCTGAAAAATTAGAACAAAAACAGAAGTGAGAAAACAGAGTTTATCTATATCATAAAGTTTAGATCACCATTAATGACTCCAAGGACACAAAAAAAAATAAATGAGGAATATTATGTGAAATTAAATGACCATGGATTTGACAACTTAGATGATGTAGGCCAAATCTTAAATACACACACACACACACACACACACACACACAAACAGACACATTCAAATTCTACTGTTAGAAAATATTGATCTACCTATAAAATAAATACAGTCTAAGTTTGAAAACTATCATAGCAGAATATTCCAGACCCAAATAATTTCACTGATAAATTTTAGTAAACACTTAATGAAAATAGAATTGTAAAGTTTACATAGAGGAAGCATTATTCATTTTACAAGCCCAGAATTATCTGATTATAAAAACCAGACCAAACATCTTAAGTAAAGTTCAGATCATTATCTCTTGTGACCATAATGATGAAATCTTTAATATTATTAAGTCTGCTTCAGCAACTTATAAGAAGAATAGCATGAAATATCAAGGTGAGATTCTTCCCAGGAATAAAAAATTGATTCAACAATTACAAGTATGTCAATACAGACCTACATGATATCAAATTTAAAGAAGAAAATATATGATGAGATAAACATCCATAGCCAAATTATTCAATGAAATACTAAGCCAATTCACAATATATTTTAAATATAAACACACTTAAGACCTGTGCACATGATAAAGACACTTTAAAGATAGAATATTTTTAATTTATGTATATGAGTAGTTTTTCTATATATACATATATTTGTACCTGTGTGCATGTGTGCTTATATGTATGTATGTATGTATGAATGTATGAATGTATGTGTGTGTGTAAACAGTGAACTGATATTCCTCTGAGGCCAGAAGAGGATACAGTATGCCCTGAATCTGTAGTTATTGTTGGTTATAATCGGCAACATGTATGCTCAAAACTAACCTGGGTCTTCTGCAAAAGCAGCAAACACTCTCTCTTTTATTTTGCTTTTCCTTCTTTCTTTATTTCTTTTTCTTTTTTTGTTTTTTCTTCATTGGATATTTTATTTATTTATATTTAAGATGTTATCCCCTTTCCCCATTCCCACACAAAGAACCCCTTTTCTTGTCCCCTTCCTGCTGCTTCTATGAGGATGTGCCCCACGTATCCAACCACTCCCTCCTCCCCATCCTTGAATTCACCCACACTGGAGCATCCTACCTTCATAGGACCAAAGACCTCCTTTCCCACCACATATGCTAGACAAGGCCATCCTCCACTACATATACAGCTGAAGCCATAGGTCCCTCCCTATGTGCTCCCAGACTTGTGGTTTAGATCCTGGGAGTTCTGGTTGGTTGGTATTGTCGCTCTTCCCATGGGACCTCAAGCCCAATCAGCTCCTTCAGTCTTCTCTCTACCTCATCCATTGGGAAACCCTTGGTTAGCTGCGAGTATCTGCCTCTGTATATGTAAGATTCTGGCAGCGCCTCTCAGGAGACAGGTATATCAGGCTCCTGTCAGCATGCACTTCCTGGCATCCACAACACTGTCTGCATTTGTTGACTGCACATGAGATGAATCCCCAGGAAAAGGAAGTCTCCAGACAGCCCCTCCTCGAGTCTCTGCTACACACTTTGTCTCTGTATTTGCTCCCTTGAGTATTTTGTTACTTCTAAGAAGGACCGAAGCATCCACATTTTAGTCATCCTTCTTCTTGAACTTCATGTGGTCTGTGAGTTGTATCTTGCGTATTCTGAGCTTTTGGGGTAATATCTACTTATCAGTGAGTGTATACCATATGTGTTCTTTGTGATTGGGTTACCTCACAGGAAGGTATTTTCTAGTTCCATCCATTTGTCTAAGAATTTCATGCATTAACAGTTTTTAATAGCTGAGTAGTACTCCATTGTGTAAATGTACCACATTTTCTGAATCCATTCCTCTGTTGAAGGACATCTGAGTTCTTTCCAGCTTCTGGCTGCTATAAATAAGGCTGCTAAGAACATAGTGGAACATGTGTACTACAGATTCAATGCAATCTCCATCAAAATTCCAACTCAGTTCTCCAGAGTTAGAAAGAACAATTCTCAAATTCACTTGGAATAACAAAAAACCCAGGATAGCGAAAAACTATTCTCAACAATAAGAAATCTTCTGGGGGAATTACCATCCCTTCCCTCAAGCTGTACTACAGAGCAATAGTAATAAAAAACTTCATGGTATTGGTACAGAGACAGGCAAGAAGATCAATGGAATAGAATTGAAGACCCAGAAACGAGCCCACACACCTATGGTCACTTGATCTTTGGCAAAGGAGCTAAAAATCATTCACTGGAAAATAGACAGCATTTTCAACAAATGGTGCTGGTTCAACTGGAGGTCAGCATGTAGAAGAATGCAAATCGATCCATTCTTGTCTCCTTGTACAAAGCTTAAATCCAAGTGGATCAAGGACCTTTACAAAATACCAGATACATGGAAACTAATAGAAGAGAAAATGAGGAAGAGCCTGGAACACATGGGCAAAGAGGAGATGTTCCTGAACAGGAAACCAATGGCTTATGCCCTAAGGTCAAGAAATGACAAATGGATTTCATAAAATTGCAAAGTTTTTCTTAGGCAAAGCATACTGTCAATAGGACAAAACGGCAACCAACAGATTGGGAAAAGATCTTTACCAATCCTACATCTGATAGAGAGCTAATATCCAGTGTATACAAAGAACTCAAGAAATTAGACTCCAGACAAATAACCCTATTAAAAATGAGGTACAGAGCTAAACAACGAATTCTCATCTGAGAAACCTCAAATGATCGAACAGCACCTAAAGAAATGTTCAACATCCTTAGTCATCAGGGAAATGCAAATCAAAACAACCCTGAGATTCCACCTCACACCAGTCAGAATGGCTAAGATAAAAAATCAGGAGATATCAGATTCTGGTGAGGATTTGGAGAAAGAAGAACACTCCTCTATTGGTGTTTTATGATGTTCAGGAAATGATGAGTGGTTTCAAGAGACTCTCAGTCAGGAGAAGGTTGTATAAGCAAACAGAAGTTGTTTTCAGGGTAGTGAAGTCAGATGTTGAAGTAAAGAACTTATGACAATGTGACTTGTTAAAACTCAAAGAATCCTATAACATAAAGAGTAAATCCCAATGCATATAAATTAAGGAAAAATTACTTTGTGGATTTGAAGATCACAGAATGTAAGGGGCAGCAATGTGTCAGGAACTTCAGGGAAGAATAAGAGAGCTATATACCTTGATCTCAGTATCTTCAGAAGTGAATGGGATCTGTAAGACTAATATCACTGCAGTCTATTATAAAGGTATATCTTATGGTAGTGTGGGTTATTTCTAACACTTCTGTACATTTATACTGAGGTGGCATAGGATTTTATTACTAGAGAGATAGACTACATATTGAGTAGTACAAGTGAAGTAAGGATGCTCAAATGAATCATATGGTAACAAATAAGAATCAGGGATAGCAGGAACACATGAAAGATCACATTGTACAAAATGAGAAGTAAATATTAAATACATGTTGTATATGAATTAGTATATGCACATCTATTAGTGAAAAGGGCCTAGATGCTATCTAAATGCAGTGGATATTAGAGTTAAAAATCCGGTCTTAGTTTTAAATATCATTGTCTAATAAAATTAGACATGTCCACTAGAAAAATGAGTGATTCAAGATCTTTGATGAAAAACAGAGAAAATGAGCCGAGATATCTTAAACACCAAAGATAAAGTCAGTCCTCACATGTACAAGCACAGAAAGGAGTATATCTAAATAGCATACCAAACAATAAAAGAGCTTACAATGAGTACATGTGGCTCAAATATAGCCACAAAATACAAATATAGCCACAAAATAAATGAATTGACCCATTATGCCATTGACATACCATTCAGTCTAATAAGTGGAATGTATATTTATGAAATGTATTTTCACAGTTAGTCTCTCAGATCCCATTCACTGCTAAAGTTACTGAAATAAAGATATGTAGTTCTTATTGCCTTCATAAATGATTATAAACCAAAGTATCAAATGAATATCAATAAATCCATGCACATATAAACAAGTGGTTGAGTAACTATATTAAGGCAGGAGAATCGAAAATTTTCTAGGCAAAATTTTAAGAAATAGATACACAGTACTTATTGAGATCCTATCTTAAAGAGAGATCCTTAAGGAAACCATGAGAACAAAATATTATGATATTTTTGACAGACTCTGAGAACAGAAAAATAGTATTATGAATAGCTAAGGAAATCCAAATCTTGTATGAGTTTAGTTAATAATAATATGCTAATTTCAGTTCATTGTCAATAAGGAATGTGGCATAAGCTTTATCTAAATAGATACTAGTTATTTATAGTTGCTGGGTATTGAACCCAGTACTTCATTCATAATAAGCAAGTATTATGTAACTGAGCTTTATCCTTATCCCTTGACAAGTATACCATATTAAAATTAGCAATAGCAGTGGATATAGAGCAATTCTAATAGTTGTACAATTTTTTATCTAAAACTACTTTGAAATTAATTTTTTGTTAATTATTATTTTAAAATGAAAACTTTATCCCAACGTGTATAATCTTGGTCTCAAGTGCCAACATTATAGCACAGAGAACCATTACACCTTAGGTGTTGTTTTATGAAGAGTCCACCTGCATGTATTCTATTTAAAAATGCTACTTTCTCATTTAACACATGAAGATAGTGTTTTGACACTAAAGAGAAAGCCAGATACTATGGGGGCTGACACAGTCAGGGTAGAGGTAAGTAGGTTACTTCACCAAAGGGTACCAATTCTTCAGACTCATCCCTGTTTGTGAAAATCTACAGACTAAATGGCACAAAGAGAAAAACTGGAGCAGGTCCAACTTGAATGTGGAGAGAAGAGTCTGACTGCTTTTGCTAGCTCTTACCTCAAGGGCCTCAGCATGGAGTACTAGGACTTCTAGAAGCTCTCTCTCAAAGCAGTTCATAACATCTCAAATTCAAAGCTGTCCTTCCCTGGCGATTTATTGCTTTAGACCCTTACAAGTAATACTGGAATCTCAGTAACACTTGACATTATTTTGTCACAAGTTAAAAGAAGGCTGAGAAAAACTGTTTAGGAAGTAGGTAATTATTTTAAAAAAAAGGAAGAAAAACACATATGCCTTGCCTTGCAGACATGTTCCAACACATATCTGGACTCTGCTTGGTATATATAGGTGAATTCTTACTTAGCCAAAGCAACATGTTTGTAAAAGCATCCAAGGATAAGGAGTGAGATAATCGATTTTTATCAGAAAGTGGTGTTTTCTATTTTGGTTTACTATCAGATTGGAATTGTTATATATCTTCATCTCCTAGATCCTCAGTATGATATGATTCCTCAGCATGAATGAAAATATTCTATTTCCTCCTCTATGTTTCTTATTAAGGAGTTAAATATATACTTATAAGTAATTTAAAACAGATAATACTCATCTTTATTGGCTTACCATTGTCACATGTTTTCCTTAAATCAATAATTTAGTCTGGTTATACCATTATACTTTCATTCTGCAAGTAAAACATATATGACATTCTATAGATTTTGAACAGATGAGCGATTTAGAAACAGAGCCAGACTCGCCCCCTATACACACATACACACATACAGAGAGAGAGAGAGAGAGAGAGAGAGAGAGAGAGAGAGAGAGAGGAGAGAGACAGACAGAGAGAGACAGAGAGACAGAGACAGAGAGAGACAGAGAAATAGAGAGAGACAGAGAGAGACAGAGAGAGACAGAGAGTCAAAGAGACAGAGATAGAGAGAAATGAAAAAGAAAAGAAAAATTCCCAAATTAAAGAGTTATTGCTTTTAAACTATTATCATAACTTTCTGAATGTAATTTTCAGGCACAATAGGTAAAGACATTATTTACCTTGAAAAACTGGTGACCTGAATCCTGAAATTATAGAACCTATGTTGGGTAGAAGAAGAGAACTGGCTTCACAATGTTGCTCTCTGGTACATATCATGGCATGGGCACCCACAGACAAAATGGCAATTTTTAAAATATAATTTTCAAGCTATACTTCACACCTCCTGAACTTCAGTTCCTTTAAGTAGGACTTAGGAAGTAATATATTTAAGCAGTGCTATAATTCTATATTTAAGGAAATCAAACAATAACACAACTAATTACAAAAATTCTGTTTCAGTGGTGAAACAGTCAACAAGCATACCCACAGACTAGAGATTAGTTATCAAGACACAACCACATTGAGTTACTCCATAGGGCGGAATATTGCAGAAGAGTTCAGTAATATGTTCACAGAGGAGACGTAGATAATAATTTTTTGCTGCTATATGGCTAATTGGACAATGAAAGAAGCAAGAATACCAAGGTGAAATATGATAGTGGCACAAACCAGGGAAAGAGCTTCAAGAAGTAAGTTGTCAAATGTTATTCTTCTTTAGATCTGCAGAACAGAGTTCCTCGAATCTTCCATTGCAGATATTACAGCTTAGTTTTGCTGCTGTCTTTAGTTTAATTCATTACCAGTTGCATACCCTTGCCAAACCATCTGTAGCCCTATTGAAGACACAAGGATTGGATCTTACTCAGAGATGCTTCAGTGGAACTCTTAGCTAGGAGAGAAGAACAACATTTTTCCTAAGAAACCAGAGGCTATTTTTTAAGACGCATTTTTATTTTATTTTATTTTATTTTATTTTATTTTATTTTATTTTATT
>NW_021604562.1:7483479-7490157 GCF_004785775.1 Grammomys surdaster | reverse complement strand
TTTTATTTTATTTTATTTTATTTTATTTTATTTTATTTTATTTTATTTTATTTTATTTTATATGTGAGTAGACTGTAGCTGTTTGCAGATACACCAGAAGAGGGTATCAGATCCAATTTCAGATAGTTGTAAGCCACCATGTGGTTGCAGGGAATTGAACTCAGAACTCCTGGAAGAGAAGTCAGTGTTATTTTTTTCTTTAATTTTTTTATTGGATGTTTTATTTACATTTCATATGTTGTCCCCTTATCCCATCCCTCACCCACCCAGGAACCCCCTATCCCCTCACCCTTCCTCCTTCTTCTCTGTGGATGTAACCCCTACCTACCCCCCCACTCCCACCTCCCCACCTTCAAAATTCCCACCCCCTGGGGTGTCCAGCCTTCATGAGGTCAAGGATCTCTTCTTCCACCTATGCCCAGCAGGGCCCTCCACTCTTATGTATTCAGCTGAAGCCCTGGATCCTTCCATAAGTGCTCCTAGGCTGGTGGTTTAGACCCTGGGAGCTGTGGTTGGTTGGTATTGTTGCTCTCCTCATGGTGCCACAAACCCTTTCAGCTCCAATGGCCTTCACTCTGACTCCTCCATTGGGAACCCCATTATCAATTCAATGGCTAGTTGTGAGCATTTGCCTCTGAATATGTCAGACTCTTGAAGACCTCTGAGGAAACATCCATATCAGGCTCTTATCAGCATGCACTTCCTGACTTCCACATCAACATCTACTTTTGGTGACTGCACATGGGATGGATACTCAGGTGGAATGGTCTTCAGATGGCCCCTCCTTCAGTTTCTGTCCCTCACTTTGTCTCCATATTTTCTCCCTTGAGTATTTTGTTGCTCCTTCTAAGAAGGACCGAATCACCCCCACTTGGTCTTCCTTCTTCATGAGCTTCATGTGGCCTGTGAGTTGCATCTTGGGCATTTCAAGGTTCTGGGCTAATGTCCAATAATCAGTGAGTGAATACCATGTGTGTTCTTTTGTGATTGGCTTACTTCACTCAGGATGATAATTTCTAGTTCCATCCATTTACCTAGGAAACTCTCGAATTCATTGTTTTTAATAGCTGAGTAATACTCCATTGTGTAAATATACCACTATTTTTGAATCCATTCCTCAGTTGAAGGACATCTGTGTTCTTTCCAGCTCCTGGCTATTATAAATAAGGCTGCTAAACAACAACCAACAAATTGGGAAAATATCTTTACCAATCCTTCATCTGATAGAGGGCTAATATCCAATATATACAAAGAACTCAAGAAATTAGACTCCAGACAACCAAATAACCCTATTAAAAAATGGGGTATAGAGCTTAACAAAGAATTTTCAACTGAGGAAACTCGAATGGCCGAGAAGCACCTAAAGAAATGTTCAGTATCCTTAGTCGTCAGGGAAATGCAAATCAAAACAACCCTGAGATTCCATCTCACACCAGTCAGAATGGCTAAGATTAAAAACTCAGGTGATAGTAAATGCTGGCGAGGGTGTGGAGAAAGAGGAACACTCCTCCATTGTTGGTGGGACTGCAAGATGGTGCAACCACTTTGGAAATCAGTCTGGCGGTTGCTCAGAAAATTGGACATAGCATTACCTGAGGATCCAGCTATACCACTCCTAGGCATATACCCAGAAGATGCTCTAACATATAACAAGGACATATGCTGAACTATGTTCATAGCAGCCTTATTTATAATAGCCAGGAGCTGGAAGTCAGTGTTCTTAACCACTGAGCCATCTCTCCAGCTCAGATATTTTGGCCATCCTGATAAGCCCTTAGAAACAGTGATCATGGGAGTATTCACGTAATTGTGTTTAATGCCTTGCTTGTTCCTTGACTATTTGTGTTTATTGTCTTGCTTGTTCCTTGACTATTTGCATCTGTTGTATTGCTAGACCCTCATCCTAGAACTGACCTTAATACATACATGTAATTAAAGTGGTATAAAAGCAAAAAGAAGGAGGGGGGATGGGATAGGGGGTTCTAGGGAGGGGAAATGGGGAAAGGGGATGACATCTGAAATATAAATAAATAAATTATCCATTTTTTTTAAAAAGTAAAAAAATAATAATAAATGTCAAGGAGGAGCTACTTCTTGGTCTATGAAAAAAGGAAAGAAAGAAAGAAAGAAAGAAAGAAAGAAAGAAAGAAAGAAAGAAAGAAAGAAAGAAAGAAAGAAAGGGAGAGAGAGGGAGAGAGAGAGAGAGGGAAAGGGAAAGGGAAAGGGAAGGGAAAGGGAAAGGGAAAGGGAAAGGGAAAGGGAAAGGGAAAGGGAAAGGGAAAGGAAAAGAAAGGAAAGGAAAGAAAAGAAAAGAAACCAGAGACTATCAGACTCTGGCTCACAGAAACTCAGGAATCAATCTCCGTATCAGCAAAGCTGAGGTCCATTGCCTTCAATAGTCCTAACCAAAAAAAAAAAAAAGTTACCATGTAATACTATTGTCTTGACTCCTTGTTATACTGTAAACGTTGTGTACAATTTTCTACACAGGTTATTTAATGTAAACTTTTAAATGAAACTAGACAAAGAATTTATTATTATTATTATTATTATTATTATCATTATTATTATTCATCTGTGAGAGCTATTTTATGTGTCAATATAACCAGGGTATAGCACTTAGTTTTTGAATCAAAGATATTAACCTTTGTATTTTCATTTTTTTTCAAGAAACTATTTTGTCCATGTCATCACATTAAGATGTGCCCAATTACTTAACATTGTGACATGATGGTGGTCACCTAACAAACTCATGCTCAAAAACTATGTAATCAAGTTTTTAAAATCCCATGCCTTAAATAAGTTACTAATTCTATGTTCAACGACATTCATGGCTATTCTCATTAGCATGTAGCCACACATGGCCTATAGATTGGTTATGTGTAGGTAGACTTTAAGAAGATTATTCTTAATAATATAGATAAGCCTTACCCAATCACTTAAGAAACACTAAGAGGAAAGGTTTTTTTTTTCTAGAGAAGAAAACAATTGCCTCAAGACTACAGCATCAACTGCTGCTTGTTTCCTGTCTGCAAAACAGTACTGCATATGTCAGATGTGTTAGCACCCACAATCAAGCAAACCAACTCCTTAAAAATGTGTGTGTGTGTTTCTCTAAATAATACTAACTGATACAACTTTGACAGATGAAGAGTAAGATTCGAGGTAAACAAGCTATCCAAGGTCACATCAGCAATTGTTAGAGGGAAGAATTGTAACTGAGTATACTGACTTTAAGGTACAAACTCATCTCCTGCCTTCCTCTTAGATACATGTATCCATTTAAAAATTGCTTGATCCTAGAAATCTCAGAAAAATAATTCAAGCATCTGCATACTTACTATAATGCTAAAATATTAGCTGTGTCTATAGTTATATTATTGTTTATAAGGATTTCTATCATGTATTAAGTTATTACCATAAATAAACTATCATGCATTTTGTATTTATCATCATCATAATACCATATTGGACAAATGATTATGCTGACATCTATAGATGGCAAATTTGAATCAAAGATATTAAGGAAATTGAACAAAATAGTATAGTTAGTAAATGACAGAGCTTGGCCTGTCATTTAAGGTCATTATCTTGGTCTGAATTTGCTTGAACTACTATTAACAAAAATCAGAGACTATCTGTCTTAAACTCTAAGGAATAATCATTACCTGCTAATAGTTACTTGGTAATTTTCTATATAGGTTTATATTTATACTTAGCTAGGGTCACTTGGGTCCTGGTCTATCTCCCAAATACATTAAATTCCTACTATATTCCCTAAAAGTAAGGCATTTGTCATGTTCAATCTGATTCAGCAATATCCATTTTTGTGACCTGTTTCAGAAAAATATACTTTCTGAAGTCAATTACTCTGTTTAAATGGAGTAAGACATAAGAGCTTAAGTCTTCTTACTCCAAGGAATAAACTTTCAAGATATAACACTTTTGTTTAGATCTCTGCTCCCTAAAACTTAGAATGTAAGCTAACATTTTAAACCATAATTTCTTGATCCAAGCAATGAAAATGACTATTGCTATTGAATTGTTTGGAAGGTTCAAAAGTTAATATGAGGGAAACATTAGGGCACACTTTAGGCTCACTAAATTTGAGTTATATATGGACAACTAAAATCTTTAGCTCTGAATATTGAGTCCCCAGTCTGACTTGAGTTTAGTATCTCAGCATGCACCCGGATAGACTTCACTGAGCTTTAAACTGAAGATAACCTAAAGGTTAGACAAATATAACCCTACTTCATAGTAAGTAAGGAAAAGTGATTGAGTAAGTACCCATGACAAAAGACACAATCTTTTTTTTATTAACTAATCCAGAAAGTAATACCATACCCCTTTATTTCCGAAATGTTCTATTTGTTAGAATAGTTAATCCATTCAGCTTTGAATGGGAAAGGATTAGATGACTTGAATAGCAGCAGTAGGGGATTTGAGGGGAGTCATCTTTGAAATTGTCTAGTAAAGTCTCTAACATCATCAAATGAAAGACGATCTGCAACTACTCTCTCAGTGATTAGTCTGGCTTGCACCAAAACACGTATACAATTGAATTACAATTGAATGATTACCTTCAGAAAAGTTCTCATGTTGAGGATCAGACACCAAGTCTAATTATAAAAGCCCTGTTAGGATTTTACTTGGACTTCTGTGACTTTCATTAGTTTAATTTCTGCTCTAATTAGTAGTCTTTTCCAGATATGCTTTTTAAACAAACAACTAAACTGTTTCTTCCTTTCTCTGACTGCATTTCTGACCCATACAGACTCCTTTAATTAGTCTTAACTGGGACAAAAAGTCTCCTGTTCTGAAATTAATATCTGATGCTTTAAGATATTTTTATAGGCAAAGAATGGGCTATGCGGAGAAGTTGGAATGGTTAATGAGTTTAATAGTTAATGGTTAATAAGTTTAATGACTTTTTCTGTGTGCCATAAGGTCAGATAAAACCACAGGCCTCTGAGTATGCACCAGGCAAAATTAACACCTGTGTAAACAAAGCTATACTCACTGGGAAAAGAAATAAAATGATACTTGCCACCCAAGGCAATAGCTCACTTTAGTATTTACTTCTCACTAATGTGATGATGGCAAGTTTTTATAGACCCTGAACCTATATGGATCACCTTAATTCTTCCTTTTTATCTTTACTGGGATAATAATTAGTGATCTCTGATCTGCTTGGGCTAACATTTAATACTTTTTAATACTGTTGGTTAAGTTATTATCAAAGTCAATGTGTTTTTTCTTAATTCATTTGCTCATCCATGCTGAAACTTACTGCTGATTCCCTCTTTTTAATTATTTTGTTTTGTTTTTGTTTTCTCTTTTAAAACCAGGCCTCTGGACCACTTACTTTTACATTCCAAGCGTTGGCATTAGAGTCAGGAGCCACGACTCCTAGCTTGATTTTTACTTTTTCAAAGCAAATCATAAATTTTAATTCCTCCTGTCCGTGACCTGGTCACTCTATTTATTCTATAGAGTGAAAACCCTCTTGAATTCTGAGCAAATTCTCTACATCTATCAAGAAAGCAGTGTTTCTGAGCACAAAGACTCCTTTTTCTAACTTTACTTACCTAGAATTTGTATGAACTTGAACACATTATTTCCAACTCCCTACATCTACCATCAAACTTACCATTTTTCTATCCAGTTTCCTCAATACTTTCTGTCTGAAAAATTAACTCATGCTGAGTTGTTGATTGCTTGGAATATTTTGATCATATGTTCTGTATAAATTGCCCCCACTTAAGTAACTAAAGATAAAAATGCCACTCTATAAAGTGCATAGCAATGGTAAAATGTTCTGGCACTCTGGTAGAATAGTGAGAATTTTACTTGGGATGTAAGGATATAATAGTAGTGTTCTCTAATCTACACTATAGGTGGTCTCCTGCTCTACTTACTAAAAGTACCAGCACTTTTAGTGAAGAAAAGGCACTGCTCTAAAAACAATGAGCTAACATTGACCCACTAAGATTGGCTTTGTAGAAATAGTCTAAATATTGGGACAAATCCATTGGAAATCTGAAGTTTTTCTAATCATATTTTTTCTTTTAAATAAGTGGACACAGTCAAATTGCATATAAAAGAATATAGCTTTTCCTACCATGATCTTCCAGCCCATTCTCTCTTGAAAGAACAATAACAGTCATACATCCAGTTTCTAATCTTTAATATTCTGTCATCTCCACAAAAACATGGTGAAAATCAAGTACCTATACTTTATATAGCATTGCTTTTAGGCCATCAGCTATTCAAAGTTTGAAAACAAGTGCTTGATAAATGAACTTCTGGAAATTAATCCACTAGCATGTCAGGATGTGCCTATGTTATGCAAATGATGATTTCATAGCTTTTCCAACATTATCCTAGGGAAGACTTAGATTGTTTTTAATCAGAAAAAATCTAAATAATTTCTATCTGTATCACCATACAGTGAGAGGTACAAACCACCATTTCTGTGGCAGGGTAGAAGGAAATTTTGGTATATAACATAACTGTCTTTGGTAAGTCAGGTTATTTTGATTTCCCAAACCCTCAATAGTCACCCACATATGCATACCTTCCTAAGGGACTTTTAAATAGTGTGTGTATGTATATGTATATGTATATGTATATGTATATGTATATGTATATGTATATGTATATGTATATGTATAT
>NW_021604562.1:7462825-7483469 GCF_004785775.1 Grammomys surdaster | reverse complement strand
TATATGTATATGTATATGTATATGTATATGTATATGTATATGTATATTATATATATGTGTGTGTTTGTATGTGCATGTGTGCATGCATGTGTGCATGCTTGAGTGTGTGCATGAGTGTGTGCGTGTGTATATGTGTGTATGTGTATGTATGTATATGTGTGTGTATGTACTTTAAATGTTCATGTGAATGCAACATAAATGATATTCCCAAGGGAAAAAATTAACCTTCTAATTCATATTTGATGTAAATATCACTCCTAGGTATGTGAACACTCAAAAATGTGATCCCTGTCTTCTGTCTTTGATATCTACAGAACAGCAGTCAATTTTCTCTAGCATGGTTTACACAGTTTTTATTTTTAGTTTGCCAGACTTTTCTCTCTTTCTTTGTACACATAATGCTTTGTAGCAGCCTCATTAGTTCCTAAACATCAATGTCTCTGTGCCTTTGCTTGCATCATCTGCTCTGCCTGATGGTACAAAACTGTCTTCATTAGCAGAAGGTAGTCTGGTATGGTGAAAGCAGAATGAGTTCTAGAGTCAAGAAAGCATTGTTCAGATTTTCGACCTGCCATTTCACATCCGTATGCCTTTAATCAATGTTGATTAGTTTCTCAAACTGTAATTGCCTCACTAGAAACATGAGACTGCAAATGACACTTACTTCAGAGCAATATAATATGGCATTATAAAGGTAAGGTACATAGCTGCACATCAGGTTCCTATAAACAATGTCTTTTTCATGTGTACATGTGTATATCTGTGCACACATTTGTGACAGTCAGAGGTCTATCCCAGGTGTCTTCCTCTACTTCTATTCATCTTATATTTTGAGACAGGGTCTATTACTAAACCAAGATTTAATGCTTTTGGACAGAAGTATACCCCAAAGATCCACTTGTCTTCTCCCTACCCCAGTCATGTAGTTACAGATTAAAGCTGATATGCCAAACTTGTAGGTTGGTACTAGTGATTAAATTCAGGTCCTCATAGTTAAATGTCTTTACTGACTGAGCCACCTCCCTAAATTATTTTACAGTAATACTTCCAGTCTAGACTACAGACATATTTCTACTTTATAATAAAATATCTTATACATATATTATGGGTCTAGTACTAATATTAGTTATATTTATAGATACAGAATATATGGTTAAAGCTAATATTTTCATAGAATAGTTTGAGCATATATTCTTCTCCCCCAATTTCTTGCAGACCCTCCCCACCTTACTATATACTCAAATATTTTAACTTCCTAGCCATATTAAAAGCTCATTTAGAGATATGTCAATTTCTTTCTGTGTTCTTCCTGATAATCCTCTAAATACAAAGGAGAATCTTTCAAAATATTTGTTAGTTATATAACATTATCAAGTAGAGAATCAGTAATTGGTAATTCATAAGATAGCATGGGAATTAAGAGTAATACAACTAAATGTCTTGCAAGTATTATTTTATTTCAGTTACTATCACTAAAAACAACATACAATGAGTTTCTACCATATGTCAGACATTCTTTCAGCTACTTGAAATATATCCCATCATTTTGCAACAACACCATGCCACAAGGTACTATTAGCTCCATTTTGCTGATGAGAAAGCTGAGGCTCAGAGAGAGTGTGTAACTTTTCTAGAGTCAAGTAACTGACCAAGAAGGCAGAATTCAAGCCTAGATCACATTTGACTCATAAAGCAATAAGTCTACATTATTAAGGAAAAGCTACTATGCTACGAATTCTACAAATTTTTAAAGGTCATGTCACTTTTGGTAACCTGACTAATGTGAAAAAGTACATATACTATATTCAGAAGAACTTCAATATTCCCGATTGAAAAGGCAATGGAGTTGTGTTTTACCAGAGTACCCCCACACATATTTACTGCATTTTAATTTCTAATCATCTTTAACTGAGAATTTGTGAGGAGAAAGGCAAGAATGATCAAGGGGAGGCAGATAGATGGGCAGATGGCTGGAGGAGTATATGGCCATGTGGGAGAGTACAGGGACTGTTGCCTGCTGTGTCCCAAAAAGACTCAGTGTCCATCAAGGGAAGAAAATGATTAGGAAACACTTAACAGTGCAACATACCAAATGGAATAAGAACCTATTCATCGACTTGGAGCAAGAAAAAAGTAACAGTGCCCACTGCTTGTGTGGGTGTTCTTGGCCTTTTCCAGCAAGGTGTACATTTAAAAAAAGATTAGTACAATAGGGCACGAACAGTCCTATTGAAAACAGCCGCCTGCATAGACTTGGCAGATTTGTGCTATGGAACAGTTCCGTCTGACATTTAAAATGTGGCAAAACTACTTCAATTCAATTTAAAAATAAGTTTTCTATAGTCCCTTATTTTCTTCTTATAAGCATGAGTTCAATGAAGATGGCATCATGAGCTTTGCATGATGCCCTTCAGAATGAATGCTTGCCAAAGACAAGAATAGGTGGCACTCAGTGATGACAAGCTGATTAGGCTGCACCAGTTCTCAGGCTTGTGATCAAAAAGTCTGCTTCCGCAAGAAAGAAAATTTGTGGGAGGAATTTGGTTTAAAGTTTGGAGCTGAGATGTAGTTCCAAACAACTGCAGCCAAATTCATAAAGAAACATATGACCTGCTCTTCTCTGTCAGAGAGTGACTCATTATAATGAATAAATGGCAAAGAGTAAAGGGAACTGATAGGGATATCTTCTGTGAGGGCACTAAAGAACCACTGGCTTAAGACTCCATTCTGCATTGTAAAAGTGCTTGAATTGGATACAAATTATAAAATTACAAAATTCAAATCTGATGAATCAGGAAGCAATGCCACTGGCGTGTTCTTGCACAATCTAAAGATTTGCAATGCATTTTGAAGACCTCATAAACAGACTTCTTTTTTGCAAATAAGATACTTGCTAGCAAACAATGTCCACATTCCCCAAGTTACTTCTCTTGTTTCCTTCCTGATGCTTTCTACCAGAACTGTGTTCATCTGCTAGAAAACATATTGCTACTATATTATAAAAATTTCCAGTGAATATTGCAGAAAGAAATTCCACTGTACTTTCAAAATCCTTACTTCTGTGTGCTAAAGTAAGGGATTTACTATGCTTAACCAGTCAAACACATACACCATGGAACATGCCATATTTGAAAACTAGGTATTGCCTTGCTTGTTCTTTGACTACTTGTGTTGTCTTGCTTGTTCCTTGACTATTTGCATCTATTGTATTGCTAGTTCCTCAACCTAGAACTGACCTTAATACTTACATGTAATTAAAATGGTATAAAAACAGATTGGGAAAATATTTTTAAAAAAGAAAAAGAAAAGAAAACTGGGCATAGTCATTACTTAATGGGACGTTTATATTTCTCTGTCACCTGCACTTTTATGGGTAGTTTATAACATTTGTGTAGACTCGGTAGTCTCCCATACTTTCTTCTACTGATCTTACCACTTCACAATCAAACTGGGTAGTCTTTCTATAGTCTCTTTGTGTCACTTTATGAAGATAGGTTGGTCGAAAAACTTGAAGCTCTTCTTAAGATCTGGTTCCATGCCTCACTCACATTCCACTTAACTCTGCATATCAAGTAAGTATATCTGAGTATATAGATCACAAAGTTAGGATAGTTAACTTTTTTTACCCTCCAACTAAGATTTATTTACCATTTCTATTGTGGATTATTGAGAAGTGATACAACTGTCAATGAAATAAAAACTGATGAAGAAATAATTAATTAGTGTACTTGACACATAGTTTCTTTGACCTACAACTGCACAAGAAGAGGATCACTGATAGAACACAAACTAAAGATCTTAGAGTGTATGCCATGGTACCATTTGGAGGCCACTGAATCTCTACCTATAACTCTTTTCTTGAAATTTCATTCCCCAAGCTACTTCCAACCTACCCCAATATGTTCTATTCATATCAGACATAGAACTAAAAAAAAATCCATGTACCTATATCTCATCACAAAAACATCAATAATATAAAATATTAAGTCAGTATCTTTTCTCCAAAATCTATCAGTACTGTGAAAAATGACTCCAGAACATAGAATTTTTATGAACAATCATTAACATCACCAAAGAATTTTAAAAAGACACAAGTAACAGCTCAATGAAATTAAAGAGGATTAGTTTAAGGAAAATAAATGCATCAGTGATACCTAAAAATATATATAAACATAAGGCTTATAGAAATGATGAAGATAATCAGCGACTTGAGATGAGAATTCAATAAGAAGATAGAAATATTGAAGAGGACTTAAGCTGAAATTAAGTAGGAGTTGAAAAACCCAACTAGCATAGTCACAGGGAAAGCCTTACAAACAGAATGACTCAAGCAGTAGATACTATCAGGAACTGATGATAAAACACAAGATCTAGACCAAATAAATATGGGACATGAAAATTAAAATGAACAAACAAACAACAGAAAAACAAACAAGAAAAGAACATAAAGAGAATGTATCAAACCACAAAAAAAAGAACCTTCAAATTTTAGGCATAGATGAGGACAAAAATGCACTAGATGTTTAACAACATCACATAAGAAAACTTTATGAAATTAAGGAAAGATACACTCATACAGATATAAGAATCACAATAAACTCCAAACAGAAAAGAAAATCCTCATGGCATATCATAGCTAAAACTCTGCGTTTTTATAACAAAGAACCTATATTGAAAGCTACAAGAGAAAATATACAAGTCATATACAAAGGAAAATCTATCAGAATAACAGTTTATTTCTCAATGGTAGCATCAAAAGCCAAAGATTCTCAGAAATGCATTCAAAAGTCTGAAAGATCATAATATCCAGACTAGACTAATATACCAAGCTAAACTATCTGCCATGATTGAAGGGAAAAAACTTTTTATGATATAAACAAGAACTCAAATTTTTTATTGTTTCTGGATGAAAAGAGGAATGAACATATCAGAGACACTCTGGATATAAATATGAAGCCATATTTAGTAAAACACAAAGTAACACTAAGAAAATACAAATAACACCAAAATTAACAATATAATGAGCAAAATTAATACATGTATCTCAATAACTTTAAATATAAATGGCCACAATTTTTCAATAAAAAGAAATAGACTGACTGAAAGGATTAAGAAACGAGATCCACCTATCTGTTCTCTACAAGAAACACATCTTAACATAGAAGATAACTGCTTACCTTAAGATATCGTAGAGTAAGAAAATAGAAAAAGTATTCCAAGAGAAAGTAAGCAGATGTCACTATTCTAATATCTAACAAAAAGACACCAAAATAAAGTTAATCCAAAGAAATAAAAAAGGACACTATTCTAACCAAGGGAACAGTTAGCCAAGGAAATATTACTATCCTAAACATATGTTCACCAAACTCTGGAATATCAAATATCAAAAAATTTGCTACTATATTTATAGGCACCAAATAACAATTATCTATTAATAGTAGCATCTGGTTAAAAAATAAACAAAGAAATATCAGAATTAATTGACATCATATATCATGGGGACTTATCATATATTCACAGAATATTCCAACTGAACTCCAAAGAATACATATTTTACTCAGCAACACATAGAAGTAATTATAAAATAGACCACATCCTAGGACATAATACAAAAATCTTTACAAATTTAAAAAGATTGAAATAACTTTTTAGTTAATGTTCTATTGCTATTAAGAGGCATCAAAACCAAAGCAGCTTATAAAATAAAACATTTAATTGAGGCTTGCTTACATGGGATTGGTTTATTATCATAAATACAAAGATTGTGGCAGTATTCAAGCAGATATTGTAATGGAAAAATAGCTGAGAGCTCACATCTAATCCACAATGTGTAGTCTGAGAGAAATGGGAGGGGAGGGGGGAGAGGGAGAGGGAGAAGGGGAGGGAGCGTCTGGCTTGTGATTTTGAAACTGAAAATCCTATCCCCAGTGACTAACCTCCTCCAGCAAGGCCACACTTCCTAATCCTTTGCTAACAGTTCATCAACTGGGGACCAAGCCTTGGTGCCACTCTCATTCAAACATCCACACTTCCTGTATCTTATCTGGCCATAATACAATAAAACTTAAAACTGGTAGGGAACAAATTCCTGCTAAATACTCAAACTCGTGGAGATTAAACAACTTAATTTGTGAATGTTGAATGAGTCCAAGAAGAAATTGAGAAAGAAAAAATTCCTGAAACTAAGTAAAACTGAATGCACAGCATTAAAAAAATAAAATCAAACAAACAAAAAAGTCTAAGATGAATTGAAAAGAGTACTATAGCTCTAATTGCATGCATTAAAAAAGAAATCAGAAAAAAACACAGATAAATGACTTAATAATGCAACTCAAAAATTTTGAAAAAAAAAAAAAAAACAAGAACAAACCAAATCCAAACCCTGTTAATGGGAGAAATAATAAAAATGAGAGCAAAAGTCAATGAAATAGAAACTACCAGGTCCCCAAAGAAATTACTTTTCATAAGGTCAGGCATTTAGACAAAGCGAGAATTCCCTCATTAGCTCGAAGAAAGTTCTTACCTGCTTAAAGCAACTTGCAGTTCTCCATTAACTTATGACTGTAGTGTCTATTGGCATGTCAAGGTCTTTCTAGCCTCTAGGCTCCTGCATTTACCACTGGAGCTCACAGGCTGCCTTCCTGAAACCATTATACTCATAGATTAATGTACCTTCCAAGCCTTTTAAGACAAATTTCTAATTTTTAGTAGATGGTGACTGATAAGTTATTTCTACCAACAGCCAGTTCAATGGACCAATTCAAGCCAGATTAAAATATATATAAATGCAGATTTATTGGGATACTGTGAGAAAGCTCACTGGCACCAAGAAAGGAGGATAGAGAGGTCATGAAGGGAGGGAGACAGAACAGGGAAGAGAAGGAGAGAAAGAGAGAGCTAGCAAAGAGAGGGAGAGAAGATAAGAGAAAAAGGCAGAGAGACAAAAGTGTTTGGATTATATAGGGAATAGCCTGTCTCTGAAGGACAGACCACCCATGGTGCTGAAAAGGTCAGGGTAAAGGGTAGGTTATGCCAAGTAAAGACTGAGGGATGCTAGGAGAATCAGACATTGCCATGGGTCTAAAACCCAACAATGACCAACAAAACAATCCACAACTGGCCAAGGAACAGAGAATAAGTTACTGCAGAATTTTCAGCCATAAATGGAACTATTCAATCCCTCTCTTCCTACAGCTCAGGTATCTTTGTAAAGACAGTTTTAAAGAGTGCAAGAGCCAAGAGTGATGAGTTAATACAAGAAAACAGTCTTCTGGACACATCAAGGAAGCTACACATATGAACTCATAGCTTTTACAGTAACATGTACAGGACCTGTGCACACCCATCCACATGGAATTCCAAAATCTAAAGAGCTGAGCAAAAATTGTCAACTTAAGTTAAGGACTGATTAATAAGACTCAGTTTGCTACATGAATGTAGCCTCTGATAAATCAACCATGATCCCTATTGCCCTTCCAGTCTGTACCTCCACCTACACCCATGACAAATCAGCATGCTTACCCCCCAAACCCTGAACATCAATGGACTCAATTCTCCAAAAAGGAAAATAAAAAGACACAGGCTAAGCAGACTAGACACATAAACAGGATCCATCATTTTGATGCATACAAGAAACACACCTCAGAAAGAAAGACAGACACTACCTCAGAGTAAAGGGCTGGAAAAAAATTTTTCAAGAAAAAAATGGTCCCCAAAAATAAGCTGGAGCAACCATTCTAATATCTATTAAAAGAGACTTCCAACCAAAAGTTATCAAAAGAGATGGGGAAAGACACTTTATACTCATCTAAGGATAAAACCAACAAGATGAAGTCTCAGTTCTGAACATCTACGCAAGGACACCCACATTTGTAAAAGAAACTTTAGTAAAGCTGAAAACACATATTCAACGTCACACAATAGTGGGAGACTTTAACACCTCATTTTCACCAATGGACAGGTCATTGAAACAGAAACTAAACAGAGACATACTGAAACTAACAGAATTTATAAACCAAAGGAATTTAACAGATATCAACAGAATATTTCACCCAAAACTAAAGAATATACCTACTTCATAGCACCTCATGGAACCTTCTCCAAAAGTGACCATATATTGAGACACAAAACAAGCCTCAACAGATATAAGAAGGTTGAAATAACCCCTGTCGTTCTATCAGATCACAATGGACTAAGGCTGGACCCAAAAACAGCAAAGATCAACAGAAAGCCCATACATACTCAGGGAAACTGAAAAACTCCCTACTCAGTGATAACTTGGTCAAGGAGAAATGAATAAGAAATTAAATAATTTCTAGAATTCAATGAAAATGGGGTCATAGCATTTCCAAACTTATGGGACACAATGAAAAGAGTGCTAAGAAGAAAATTCATAGCACTATATGCATTTATAAAGAAATTGAAGAGATTCTATACTAGCAATTTAACAGCACTTCTGAAAGCTCTAGAACAAAATGAAGCAAACAAACCCAAGAGGAGTAGATGGCAGGAAATAGTCAAACTCAGGACTGAAATCAATCAATTAGAAACAAAGAAAACAATACAAAGAATCAACAAAACCAACAGTAGGATATTTGAGAAAATCAGCAAGATAGATAAACCCTTAACCAAACTAACTAAAGAGCACAAAGACCATGTCCACATTAATAAAATCAGAAAGGAAAGGGGAGACATAGCAACAGAACCTGAGGAAATTAAAAAATCATCAGATCCTACTACAAAAGACTAACTATTCTTTACAAAACTGGAAAATCTAGATGAAATGAATTATTTCCTAGACAGATACCACTTACAAAAGATAAATCAAGATCAGGAAAACTAAACAGTCCTGTAACCCCTAAGGAAACAGAAGCAGTCATTTAAAATCCTCCCAACACAAAAAATCCCAGGACCAGATGTTCAGAATCCTACCAGACCTTTTAAATAAGAGTTAATATCAACACTCCTCAAACTATTCCACAAAATAGCAACAGAAGGAACTCTATCTAATTCATTCTGTGAAACCACAGTTACTCTGATACCTAAGTCACACAAAGACCCAACAAACAAAGGAAATATCAGACCAATTTTTTATGAATATCAATGCAAAAATACTCAATAAAATTCTCAGAAACCAAATCAAAGAACACATCAAAAGTATCATTCACCAGAATCATAGGCTTTATCCCAGGAATGCAGGGATGGTACAATATAGGAAAATCCATCAACATAACCCACTATATAAAGAAACTCAAGGAAAAAGTCACATGATCATCTCATTAGATACTGAAAAAGTCATCGATAGAATCCATCAACACTTCATGTTAAAAGCATTGGTGAGATCACGAATTCATGGCACATACCTAAACATAATAAAAGCAATATACAGCAAACCAACAGCCAACATCAAATTAAATGCAGAAACTTGAAGCAATGGCACTAAAATCAGAGATAAGGCTGCCCATTCTCTCCCTAACTATTCAATACAATACTTAAAGGTTTTTTTAAAGGTTTAGGATGATTTGTTTAATCTTTCTAAACAAACAAACAAACAAACAAAGACAACAACAATGGCTCATAGCTCTTCTATATATTCTCAGAAAACTGTTTTGTTATTAACTCATTATATTTAAATCAAACATTATGCCTATATAGAGAGGTATTTCAAGACAAGTGCAATCTGACATTGTTTCCCCCAGCAAGACTCCCTTTCCTCTGCCTCTTACTTGTCTAGATAGAAGTCTCTCATTGAGGACTTAGTGTCATAAGTCTTGAATCCTGGAAGCTCCTCTCTCAGAGCATGCCCTGTGTCTAAGTATAGTCAGTATGAGGTAGCTGTCACTTACAGCCCTTGAGGGAAATTAATGGCTCACTACAGAGGGCAGAACAATAGGACAGATGGCTCTGTCACCACCACCACCCCCAGGCTAAGAGACTGCAATAGGCTCCAGGTCTGGGCAAATACCACTGTATGTGGCATACACTTGTTTCTTTGTTAAGCCAGCCTCCCTGTGAGCAGCTGTCCTTCATTGTTTGGTTTTCAGGAGTAGTTGTTTCCTTTTTTTCACACACATTTTCTATTTGTTCCAATTTGTGAGTGACTCAAAGAACACATTTTAGAAATTTCTTAAGATACATCAAATCAGAAAGGGATCTCTAGAGCAACTAGGCAACAAAAGGAGATCAAGGGGATACAAATTTGAAAAGAAGAAGTGAAAATATCATTATTTGCAGATATGATAGTATACTTAAGTGACCCCAAAAATTCCACCAGAGAACTCCTAAACCTGCTAAAAACTTCAGCAAAGTGGCTGGTTATAAAATTAACTCAACCATATCAGCAGCCTTCCTTTATACAAATGATAAATGGGCTGAGAAAGAAATTAGTGAAAAAACAGCCTTCAAAATAGCCACAAATAATATAAAAATCTTGGTGTAACTCTCACCAAACAAGTGAAAGATCTGTATGAAAAGAACATCAACTCCCTGAAGGAATTCGAAGAAGACTTCAGAAGATAGAAGGATCCCATGCTCATAGATCAGTAGAATTAACAATACAATGACCATCATACCAGAAGCATTCTACAGATTCAGTGCAATTCCCATCAAAATTCTGTGACCTTAGCTGAAATTCCCAACAGTGGGAATATGGACACTGAAGTGAGAACCTCCCACCCAATCCGGTATTCAGAAAAGTCTCCCAATGGAGGAATGGGGACATTAACCCACCTACCAGACTTTTGACCCAAAATTGTTCCTGTCTAAAACAAATGCAGGAACAAAAACGGAACAGAGACTGGAGGAATGGCTAACCAGTGACATGCCCAATTTGGGATCTATCCATTTGGTGGGCACCATTTCCTGACACTATTACTAATGCTATGTTATGCTTGCAGACAGGAGCTTAGCATGGCTGTCCTTTGAGAGGCTCTACCACCGGCTGACTGAGACAGATGCAGATACTCCAGCCAACTATTGAAAGGAGGTCAGGGAGCTCTATGGAAGAGTTAGGGGAAGGACTGAATTAACTTTAAGGGATGACAACCCCATAGGAAGACCAACAGTGTCAACTAACCTGGACACTTGAGAGCTCCCAGAGATTGAATCACCAACCAAACAGCATACACCAGCTGGTCCAAGACCCTGAACATCTATGCAGCAGAGGACTGCCTTGTCTGTCCTCGGTGGGAGAGGATGTTCCTAATCCCGTAGAGGCTTGATACCCCAGGGTGTGGTGATACACAGGGGAGCAGGACACACCCTCTAAAAGACAAAGGGGAGATGGAATGGGTGCAAAATCTTTGAGGGAGGACCGAGATGGGAGCAACATTAGGGGTGTAAATAAATAAAATAATTAATAAAAACATTAGCTAATATATTGACATATAAATGAGTTAATATGCACAATGTCTTTGCCACATAGAAAATACAATATTTTTTGTCAGCCATTACTGATTTATAGTATATTAGAGTAAAATACTTGTTAGAACACCTCATATTGTTAATAGAAAAATAGCAAATTATATAACATGTTCAATGATTAAGTACTTAATAATGAATCAGATAAATATTATCAGATTGAGGTGGAATATGTTACCTCTAAATTTAACTCATAATGCACAGTATACATACAATATACAAATAAATATTTATTGAAATTTATACTACTAAATTTTCTTTTATTTTGATTTGGTCATATCTCTCTATCATAAAAAAAACCCTTTTCTCATTTTATATTTTAGTTCATTGATCAATATGTCTGTTTTTATACCCTTATCATAGTTTTTATTATAGCTCTGCATCTTGAAGTCTAGAATTGCTATTCCCCCAATATTCTTCTTTTAGCTCAGAAGTTAATCCTGGCTAGTTTTGTTTCCATATGAATTTTGGGATAGTTTTGTTACACTTCCATGACAAATGCTCTGGATATTTTGACTTGGATTGCATTGAATCTGTAAATTGCTTACGGTTTTTGTTGGTGGTGTTGGTGGTGATGATTTTTTGGTTTTTATAAGGGTTTTTATTACATAGCCCTGGCTGTCCAGGAACTCACTCTGTAGATTAGGCTGGCCTCAGAGATCTATCTGTCTCTGCCTCCCAAGTGCTGGGATTAGTGGTATGTGCTACCACCATCCAGCTTACAATATTATTTCTACTCATGAGCACAAAATATCCTTCAACTTTATAGTCTTTCTCTCAGAGATTTTTTTCAACATTAAAAGCTTAACTGGAGGGGACTTCCGGTTTGGGACCGAGCCTAGAGCAGGTCGCAGGCAGCAGCTCCGTACCCAACCGCAGAAAACCAAGAAAAACAGGGACTCCCAGGAGCTTGAACTCACGCAGCATCCCAGGTAAGGAAAAAGCAGCACTCACCCCAAACAGGGAGCAACAGGGACCCACTGGGACCCAGGAATTCACTCCTGGCCTGGAGCGGGCTCCATCCTGTCTGGGCCCGAGCACTCCGGATCCCGGGAGGCAGCTCTGCACCCATCTCGCAGACTCCAGAGGAAGCGGGGCTCGCAGGACCTCTGTGCCAAGCAGGGTCTTGGGCTAGGAGGTGGCAGTGCTTGCCCCCGAACAGGGAGTGGCTAGGACCCACTGGGACCCAGGAGTTCACTCCAGGGCCCGGAGCGTGGGTTCCTTCCGGTCTGTCCCAGAGCAGATCCCAGGAGTCAGCTCTGCACCCAATCTCACAGAACCTAGAGGGAGCCGGGCTCTCCGTGGCTCAAGCTAGCTCAAGCAGTTTCTTAGGCTAGGAGATGGCAGTGCTCGCCCCCAATCAGGGTGCAACTGGGACCCACTGGGACCCACTGGGACTCATTGGGATCCAGGAATCCGCTCCTGACCCGGAGCCCCGGCCCCTTCCGGTTTCCACCTGAGCACCGAGCACATCTTGGGCCTCATCTCTAACTCAAGCAGCAAAACCCATCCCAAACAGTTCTGACACAACCTAGATAATAGGAAAGACAGGCCCCAGTCAGAGACAGCACTGATAGCTCAAAGGTGATCCAGATGGCAAAAGGCAAGCGCAAGAACACAAGCACCAGCAACCCAAGGTACTTGCCATTATCAGAACCTAGTTCTCCCACATTAGAAAGTCCTGAACTCCCCATATCACCAGGAAAACAAGAACCAGATCTAAAATCATTTCTAATGATGATGCTAGAGGACTACAAGAAGGAAGTAAATAACACTATCAAAAAACTTGAGGAGAACACAGGAAAACAGGATGAAGTCCTTAAAGAAACACAAAAATCCTTTAAAGAATTACAAGAAAACACAAACAAACAGATGAAGGAATTGAACAAAACCATCCAGGACATAAAAATGGAAGTGGAAACAATAAAGAAAGCACAAAGGGAGACTATCCTGGAGATAGAAAACCTAAAAAAGAAATCAGGAGTCATAGACACAAGCATCACCAACAGAATACAAGAGATAGAAGAAAGAATCTCAGGTGCAGAAGATACCTTAGAAAATATTGACACAACTATCAAAGAAAATGCAAAATGCAAAAAGTTGCTATCTCAAAATATCCAGGAAATCCAGGACGCAATGAGAAGACCAAACCTAAGGATAATAGGTATAGATGAGAGTGAAGATTCCCAACATAAAGGGCCAGTAAATATCTTCAACAAAATTATTGAGGAAAACTTCCCTAACCTAAGGAATGAGATGCCCATAATCACACAAGAAGCCTACAGAACGCCAAACAGACTAGGTCAAAAAAGAAATACCTCTCGTGACATACTAATCAAGACACAAAATGCACAAAACAAAGACAGAATTTTAAAAGCAGTAAGGGAAAAAGGCCAAATAACATATAAAGGCAAACCTATCAGAATTACACCTGACTTCTCACCAGATACTATAAAAGCCAGAAGATCCTGGACAAATATCATACAAACCCTAAGAGAACATAAATGCCAGCCCAAGCTACTTTACCCAGCAAAACTCTCAATTACCATAGACGGAGAAACTAAGATATTCCATGACAAAACTGAATTTACACAGTATCTTCCCACAAATCCAGCTTTACAAAGGGTAATAGCAGGAAAGCTCCAATACAAGGAGGGCAATCATACCCCAGAAAGAGCAAGAAAATAATCCTTTTCCATCAAACCCAAAAGAAGATAACCACACAAACGATGTCTCCACTATTAGCAAAAATGACAGGAAGCAAGAACACCCTCTCCTTAATATCTCTTAACATCAATGGACTCAATTCCCCAATAAAAAGGCATAGGCTAACGGACTGGATACGCAAACAGGACCCAGCTTTTTGCTGCTTACAGGAAACCCACCTCAGTGACAAAGACAGACACTACCTTAGAGTAAAAGGTTGGAAAACAATTTTTCAAGCAAATGGCACTAAGAAACAAGCGGGAGTAGCCATTCTAATATCGAATAAAATCAACTTTCAACTTAAAACTATCAAAAAGGATAAGGAAGGACATTTCATACTTGTCAAAGGAAAAGTCAACCAACATGAACTCTCAATTCTGAATATCTATGCGCCAAATACAAGAGCATCGAATTTCATAAAAGAAACCTTACTAAAGCTCAAAACACACATTGCACCTCACATAATAATAGTGGGAGACTTCAACACCCCACTCTCAGCAATGGATAAATCATGGAAACAGAAACTAAATAGAGATACAGTAAAACTAACAGAAGTTATGAACCAAATGGACTTAACAGATATCTATAGAACATTTCACCCTAAAGCAAAAGAATATACCTTTTTCTCAGCACCTCATGGTACCTTCTCCAAAATAGACCATATAATTGGGCACAAGACAGGCCTCAACAGATATAAGAAAATTGAAATAATTCCCTGCATCCTATCAGATCACCATGGTCTAAGGCTGGTCTTCAAAAATGACAAAGAGAATGGAAAGCCCACATTTACATGGAAACTGAACAACACCCTACTCCTTGATAATCAGGTAAGGGAAGAAATAAAGAAAGAAATTAAAAACTTTTTAGAATTTAATGAAAATGATGACACATCATACCAAAATTTATGGGATACAATGAAAGCAGTGCTAAGAGGAAAATTCATAGCTCTAAGTGCCTACAAAAAGAAACTGGAGGGAGCATACACTAACAGCTTGACAGAGCACCTGAAAGACCTAGAACAAAAAGAAGCTAATACACCCAAGAGGAGTAGAAGGCAGGAAATAATTAAACTCAGGGCTGAAATCAACCAAATTGAAACAAAAAGAACTATCCAAAGAATCAATAAAACCAGGAGCTGGTTCTTTGAGAAAATCAACAAGATAGATAAACCCTTAGCTAGACTAATCAGAGGGCAGAGAGACAGTATCCAAATTAATAAAATCAGAACTCAAAAGGGGGACATAACAACAGAAACTGAGGAAATTAAAAAAATCATCAGATCCTACTACAAAAGCCTATATTCAACAAAATTGGAAAATTTGGAAGAAATGGACAATTTCCTAGACAAATACCAGTTACCAATGTTAAATCAGGACCAGATAAACCATCTAAACAGTCCCATAACCCCAAAAGAAATAGAAGCAGTCATTAAAAGTCTCCCTACAAAGAAAAGCCCGGGACCAGACGGTTTTAGTGCAGAATTCTATCAGACCTTCAAGGAAGACCTAATCCCAATTCTTTTCAAACTATTCCACAAAATAGAAACAGAAGGTACACTACCCAACTCATTCTTTGAAGCCACAATTACACTCATACCTAAGCCACACAAAGACCCAACAAAGAAAGAGAACTTCAGGCCAATCTCCCTTATGAACATTGATGCAAAATTACTCAATAAAATTCTAGCGAACCGAATTCAAGAACACATCAAAACAATTATCCATCACGATCAAGTTGGCTTCATCCCAGGAATGCAGGGTTGGTTCAATATTCGGAAATCCATCGATGTAATCCATTATATAAACAAACTCAAAGAAAAAAACCACATGATCATCTCACTAGATGCTGAGAAAGCATTTGACAAAATTCAACACCCCTTCATGATAAAAGTCTTGGAAAGGTCAGGAATTCAAGGTCCATACCTAAACATAGTAAAAGCAATTTACAGCAAACCAGTAGCCAGCATTAAACTAAATGGAGAGAAACTTGAAGCAATCCCACTAAAATCAGGGACTAGGCAAGGCTGCCCACTCTCCCCCTACTTATTTAATATAGTATTGGAAGTCCTAGCCAGAGCAATTAGGCAACACAAGGAGGTCAAAGGGATACAAATTGGAAAGGAAGAAGTCAAAATCTCACTATTTGCAGATGATATGATAGTATACTTAAGTGACCCCAAAACTTCCACCAGAGAACTCCTAAACCTGATAAACAACTTTAGCAAAGTGGCTGGATATAAAATTAACTCAAGCAAATCAGTAGCCTTCCTCTACTCAAAAGATAAACTGGCTGAGAAAGAAATTATGGAAATGACACCCTTCAAAATAGTCACAGATAATATAAAATACCTTGGTGTGAACCTAACCAAGAAAGTAAAAGACCTGTATGACAAGAACTTCATTCCCCTGAAGAAAGAAATCGAAGCCAATCTCAGAAGATGGAAAGATCTCCCATGCTCATGGATTGGAAGGATTAATATAGTAAAAATGGCTATTTTGCCAAAAGCCATCTACAGATTTAATGCAATCCCCATCAAAATTCCCACTCAATTCTTCTCAGAGATAGAAAGAGCAATCTTAAAATTTATTTGGAATAACAAAAAACCCAGGATTGCGAAAACTACTCTCAGCAATAAAAGAACTTCTGGAGGAATCACCATCCCCGACTTCAAGCTGTACTACAAAGCAATAGTGATAAAAACTGCATGGTATTGGAACAGAGACAGGCAGGAGGATCAGTGGAATAGAATAGAAGACCCAGAAATGAACCCCCATACATATGGTAACTTAATCTTTGACAAAGGGGCTAAAACCATCGAATGGAAAAAAGATAGCATTTTCAACAAATGGTGCTGGTCCAACTGGTGGTCAGCATGTAGAAAAATGAAAATTGATCCATACTTATCTCCTTGTACAAAGCTCAATTCCAAGTGGATTAAGGACCTCCACCTAAAACCAGCCACACTGAAACTAATAGAAGAGAAACTGGGAAAAAGCCTGGAATACATAGGCACAGGGAAAAAGTTCCTGAACAGAACGCCAATGGCCTGTGCTCTAAGACCAAAAATTGACAAATGGGACCTCATAAAGCTGCAAAGCTTCTGTAAAGCAAAGGACACAGTCAATAGGACAGAGCGGCAACCAACAGATTGGGAAAAGATATTCACCAACCCTACATGTGATAAAGGGCTAATATCCAAGATATACAAAGAACTGAAGAAATTAGACTCTAGACAATCAAAGAACCCTATTAAAAAATGGAGCACAGACCTGAACAAAGAATTCTCAACTGAGGAAGCTCGAATGGTTGAGAAGCACCTAAAGAAGTGTTCAGCATCCCTAGTCATCAGGGAAATGCAAATGAAAACAACACTGAGATTCCACCTCACACCAGTCAGAATGGCTAAGATCAAAAACACAGGTGACAGTACATGTTGGCGAGGATGTGGAGAAAGAGGAACACTCCTCCACTGTTGGTGGGATTGTAAACTGGTACAACCACTATGGAAGGCAGTCTGGCGGTATCTCAGAAAATTGAACATAGCGTTACCTAGGGACCCAGCTATACCACTCCTGGGCATATACCCAAAAGAAGTTTCAACATACAACAGGGACACATGCTCCACCATGTTCATAGCAGCCTTATTTATAATAGCCAGAAGTTGGAAAGAACCCAGATGCCCTTCAACAGAAGAATGGATGCAGAAAATGTGGTACATTTATACAATGGAGTACTACTCAGCTATTAAAAACAATCAGTTCACAAAATTCCTAGGCAAATGGATGGAGCTGGAAAATATCATCTTGAGTGAGATGACCCAATCTCAAAGGAACATACATGGTATGCACTCACTGATAAGTGGATATTAGCCCAAAAGCTCACAATTTCTAAGAATCTTCATATAGACCACATAAAACTCACATAGAAGAAGGAAGACCAAAGTATGAATGTGTTGGTCCTTTTTAGAAGGAGCATCAAAAGTTTCAACCAGAACTCCCAAAGTCTAAACCACCAACCAGAGAGCACAAAGGGAGGGACTCAAGCACCTGTATAGGGAATTGAGGGTGACCTTGTTAGACTCCAGTGAAAGTGGAGGGCCAAGGTCCCCAAAATTTTGGATCCCCTACTGTGTTGGAATTCGAGAGCAGGGAGATGGGACTGGGAGGATGTTTGGAGCACACCATCACAAAAATTAGGAGGAAGGGGTAGGGGATAAGGGATTTGGGGGGAGAATGAGAAAGGAGACAACATTGAAAGGTAAATACGTATAATACCCAATAAAAACCCCACACAGATAAAGGATTTTAAAAAAAGGGAGTCTATTTATTTTAAATTAATTTCAAAAGTTTCTAGGAGATACAAATTGGCTAAGATACTATTTTAAGCTCTCCACAAAAGAATTTAAATCTCTGTTCAATATTCTCAAGAGAGAGGTAAACCCTAACTTCCTCAACAGTTAATTGACAAAAGAGAGGTAATCTAACAAAAAGTAGAAAAAGCTATTTCTAATCGATATATCATATAGTCTGATTGTCAGTGGAGCTATAAAAGTCCTTTGACAAAAGATTATTAATATAGATTTATATATCCTTAAATAAGGCCTTCATGACTCTCTGAGTGTGGAAGGAGCAACTGTTGGCGCTTCTGCCCTGATTTTACAAGAACTCTGAAAAATTGGCTTTAAAAACAAAAGAGGGGGAACGGTACCCCCTCAGAAGGAGTCCCCCTGAAATACTCTCCATCATGCCTTGTTCACTTTTCTCTCTCTAAAGCTGAAAGCTCATGGCAAATCTCTTGCTGACCATGTTGGTGACCTAGGGCACCACCAAGACCAACAAAACTTTGCCACAGATATGGGGAAGGACCCTCATACCCATAAAGGGAATGCCCCAGTCCCAGTTCCCTTATGGAGCCGAGGACTGATATGCCTGCCCAATACCACAGAAGGCACAGCTAACCGGCTACCACAAATATTAATGGAAAAAATAGATACCCTCACAAAGCCAGGCCCAATCATAAATACGATGAATAACAATTTACATCCAGGGAAGAGAAATCTCCCTGAGAATCCCCTTCTTTTTTCTTTCCAGGTAAAATTGAATCACCCGTGATGCCTGCTATTAGAAGTTCTAACCCAGATGGACCAGAAGCCAGGAGCCTCGCCCTTACCCTCACCCCCTACCTTTTCCCACCTGCACAAGGTCCCCTGAAGCTGGGCAACTGCAAGATCCTGCTTGGCAACTGCAGATAGACTCAAAGCAGTGCACCATATCATCTGAAGAATAGCAGGGAGACCATAACTCAAGCAGTGTACCATATCTTCTGAAGAATAGCAGGTTCCAGTCCTCCTCGCCCCCACGAATAACCAGGACCCGCCGGTCGGGCCAAGTGGCACCCAGACGTGGGGCTCGAGGCACGGACCCATCCGGACGGACCCTCATTGAGAGGATGTGCGCACGACATCAAGATTGAGCAAGACAGAGATCATCGCCCGTGACCTGTCATCCACAGAACCAGGTTGATGCTGCCATCAAGAAGGCAGTTGAAGTTCATTACCATCAGCTGAAAATTGCAGAGGATCCAGAAGTGACTCCGCAGGAGACTGACACAGCTGTCAGCTCCCCTGCCTCCCCCTACGGTCGACCCCTAGACTTCCACGCCCTCCAGAAGGGTTCCTGGTATGCCTGGCTTTCCCCTCATTTCTCTCGCTAGAGAGCTTGGCCTCTTGATCACCACAACAAAAATTGGCTTTTTCCTAAACCAAGGCCACCCTTCATATGGCCGCTAACATTGGGGAGCCTTCCTTTATGACAATATTACACCCCAAACTGACAAATGGTTGGTAACTTGAACATTTACAAGAGACTAGGATGGCTGTGAGTTAGCCCAATGACGGGATTATTGTAGGTCCACTTCCCAGGGGCCCACCCAATGCAGCCGAAAAGGAGTGCGTGGTGCTGGGAGTGGGTGCAGCCTACATGGCCTAAGACAGGGCTCTCACCCTCCTTTCACCCACATCAGAGTCCCTTGACGTTGCCCATCGTCGACAGCCTAAAGCCTTCGACCATCGATGTGACTTGTCTCACGTCAGTGTTTTGGGGTTGTGAACTTGTCTAAGACCCCCCATAATTAGACATACAAATTCAAAACTCACATAGTTGGGATTGAACATAAGAAGCCTTCTCTAACTAAACAGAGAAGGGGGAGATGCCAGAAGCCAGGACCCTCGCCCTTACCCTTACCCCCTACCTTTCCCCACCTGCACAATGTCCTCTGAAGCTTGGCAGCTGCAAGATCCTGCTTAACAACTGCAGATAGACTCAAAGCAGAGTACCATGTCTTCTTAAGAATAGCAGGGAGACCATAACTCAAGCAGTGTACCATATCTTCTGAAGAACAGCAGGTAGATCATAATTCAAGGCAGTGTACCAAGGCACAGGCCAAGAAGATTTTGTACCTTTCCACCACCTGGACCCTCTTACCCCCTCCCCTTGTAAAACATGCTATAAAAAAGCATTTC